>NW_027069919.1:205611-319472 GCF_002906115.3 Quercus suber | reverse complement strand
TAATTTTTTTTTTAAAAAATTAAAAATATATAAAAATTGTATTTATTTTAAAATATAATTTTAGTTCAATATTTAATATAAAAATTTAAAAATTTATTAAAAATAATTGTTCTTCCTAAAACATGGTTGCCCAGAAAAAGAAAAAAAAAAATTTTCTGTTATCATCATCTTCATCCTCCACCTCCCCATCCTCCTTTCGTCCTTATCATCATCTCTCAATCTCACTCTCTCAAAACCTTCGATACCCCCATCAAAAAAAAAAAAAATCCTTCGATACCCACAAATTGGCAAGGCCTCCCTCTATCTTTCTCTGTTTTCTCTTGCCCAGATCTCTCTTCCTTGATCATCGCCACTCAACACTACCTATCCAGGCGGTGCTTCCCTCGTTTCTCACTACCAAACCCCACCGCCCTCGACCTCTCTTTCCAACAACTCCCACATTCATTTCCACCAGAAAAAGAAACCCAGATCAGAAGAACACAAAATGCAAACGAAAAAAAAAATGAAAAAACCGATTATTGAAAAAACCCAGACCAGAAGAACACAAAGACCTTTAAAGATTCTTTCACTCAGATGAAAACCAATTCTTTCACAAACCACATCCATGTGTGTCTTAAGGTTAGATGAAAACGATTATTTCGCAAAGATTTCAACAATTACTCAACCAATTTTTCACTATCTCACTACAAACACAAAGGATCTTCAAAGATTCAAAACACAAATAGCAACAAAGCAACCCAACAAAGTAAACCGAGATGTCATGGGTTTGGCTTTGGTGTCATGGTACCTGTCGTGGATGGTGGTGGTGCTCATGAGGTTTGGCTTTGGTTGAACTAGAGATTTGAGGGAGATCTAGCGATAGATCGAAGCGAGAGAAAGAAAACAGAGAGAGAAGCGAGATCTGAGAATGTTTCGATGAAGGATAGAGAGGGCGGTGGGGTTTGGTAGTGAGAAACGAGGGAAGCACCGCCTGGATAGGCGATGGTGTTGAGTGGCGGTGATCAAGGAAGAGAGATCTGGGCGGAGAAAACAGAGAAAGATAGAGGGAGGCCTTGCCAATTTGTGGGTATCGAAGGTTTTTTTTTTTTTTTTGATAGGGGGTATCGAAGGTTTTGAGAGAGTGAGATTGAGAGATGATGATAAGGACGAAAAGGAGGATGGGGAGGTGGAGGATGAAGATGATGATAAGCAGAAAATTTTCTTTTTCTGGGCAACCATGTTCTTAGGGAAGAACAATTATTTTTAACTAAAATTTTTAAGATTTTTATTTAAAAATTATTGATAACTAAAATTTTATTTTATTTTAAAATAAAATAAAATATTTTTAATATTTTTTAATTTTGCCGTTTGCTACGTCAGCAATATTTGTTTATGATGTAACGACAGGGACTAAAATGGAACCGTTTTTCAAGATAGGGACTAAAAGCGGTAAAAATAAAATGTAGGGACTAAAATAGGAATCTCTTGAAAATGTAGGGACTAAAATGTGCTTTTCGCCTTAAAAATACTATTCAGGGACGAAACTATTTCGTTGCTACATGTACCTTATTTTATTAGATAATTTTTAGCAACAAAATATTTTCGTCACTAAAACTATTGTCTGAAAAATTCAACTATATTTAGCGATAAAAATTTTCGTCGCTGAAAGTGTTTTTTTATAAATTCAGTTACATTTAAAGACGAAAAATTCGTCACTAAATGTAGCTAAATGTGATGGAAAGATTCGTCACTAAAGCTACTTATCTATTTTCATTTTTTTCCTGTATGTAACCTATCATTACATTATTAACTCCTCACACTTGAATAACACATTTATGTCAACTACACATTTATAAGAAAATGATTCATACATTCCAAATGTAAAAATAAAACAAGTATTCTATTCAATCCATCCCTACAAATTGTTTCTAACACATACAATAATGCAAGATGTTTTATAACATACAATAACATAGAATACTAAGGGCTAAAAGAAGATGTCCTCAAACATCTTCAAGTAGTGCCAAAAGAAAATGTCCTAAAAGCCACCAATAAGAAATTTGTACAAATGTAAAAACAATACTACATTAAAATTGTAAAATAAAAACATTAACTATGTTATAAGAAACATCTCTATTGAATATTTGTGTGTGTGTGTGTGTGTGTGTGTGTGTGTGTTCATCCAAGACACAAACGTCAAACCCAATTTGGCTGTCAACCTCACATTGCATAATTCAATTACCACATATTTGCTAGAACTAAATCATTTACTCTATAATTCAATCAAAGCAAACAACAAAAACCTAATTTGGGCATTAATGCATAGAGCCATAGACTACAAAGACAAATAAAAAATAATCCCAATTTTCAGATCTAACACAATTCAAGAACTTAAACTAAATTCCCACATAAACATCAATACAAAGCAAAATTCAAGTTGTATCACAAAGACCCATCAAATCTAAGTCAATTAGAATGACACAAAAGCAACAAATTTTAGATTTAAAACAGAATCAATTGCCACAAAAAAAAAATAAAAAAATAAAAATAAAAATGATCCAAAGGACCATAACACAACCAAAGCATTTTAATACACTACTGCAAGTGATTAAATCAAATCATTATTAAAATTAGCTAAGTAAAACACATGTTAAGGAAAACACAAGAATTTACAAGCCAACCCACTCAACTAAGGTTTTAAGTAAATTCCACAAAATCCCAACATACTCATCATACTTTCAGATTCACTACATAACAAGTCAGCCCTTTTGTAAAAATCGTTTGGTCCATGAAAGTATCTAACTAGCTTGACAATAAATAGGGATAAGCTCTTATATGTGTAATATGTACCGTAAAAAATTTAACACAAAATAATTTTTCTATAATTTATTAAAAATCACGTATTGCAGCTGACTCAAATTTCCTCTTGACAGATTTAGGTTCCCAAAAGAAAATTGCTATAGTTTTAAACTAGCCCAAATGCTTTGAGACTTTATTCACATTAAAACTACATGTTAAAGAATATTAAAAACATGGAATGAAACCCTTTATCTCATATAAACAAATACCACAACAACAAATCAAGAAACCAAAGCTCATAAATCATAGAGACAAATAATCAAGAAAACTTACCTTGGAATCATGTTGGGAGAAGGCAAAAGTTTGTTAGGGCAAGTTGATAGCCGAATATCCCATTACAAGTTCATAGCACTCAAACCATCAAAGTATCATATACTCACCTTTCCACACCACCAAGACCTCCAAAATCCATTACCCAACAAAAATAGTGATTAGGTGACCACTAGAGCAAAATAATTTAAGCAAAGTTTCAGATTTCACAAACTTTACACACACACACACACACACACACACACACACACACACATATATATATATATCACATAGTCTAACTTCAAATTGAATAATCAACAACAAACAATTAAACTCAATTTCATAAGTCATTGAGGTAATATATTAAACACTTGATGTGCAAAAAGCAAAACCTCAAGACACATCAACTTTCATGGTTAACCCTTCATAACCCATTTGTTTTAAAACAAGTTCATAGCACCCAAACCATCAAAGTATCACATACTCACCTCCAGAGCAAAATAATTTAAACAAAATTTCAGATTTCACAAACTTTATATACATATACATATATACATACATACATATATAGGGATGGACCCAGGTGGGGGCATAAAGGGGCCCAGGACCCCACTGGGCCTAAAAAAAATAAATTAGTATGTAAAATTTTCCAAAAAAAAAAAAAAAAAAGGGCTTGGGCCCCCCTTGGTTTTTAGCTCAGCCCCCTACCTAACCATCCCTATCCCAAAAAATAAAAATAAAAATACTTGGGCCCCCCTTAATTTTAGCTTGGGCCCCCTCCAAATTTGTAAAACCCAACCGGCCAGCCCCTGCCCACATGTAAAACTTACAGCCCAAAACTCAGCCAGCCCGCTACATGTAAAAAGAAAAGAAAAAAAAAAGGTAAGTTAAAAAATGTAAACCAGGCTACCCTACCCAGTAGTTCGAAGAGTATAGTCTCCAAATCAAAAAAAAAAAAAAAAAAAAACCGCGAGGTGAGAGACTAAGATAGACTCTACTACTACCCACGTCGTGAGTGAAGCTGCCAAAATGCGAGGTGAGAGCTTGTTACTGCTGCCAACATCGTGACGCCGCCACCACGCAACACCCATCTCGCAAACCCACGCAACACCCATCTCGCCATGACGCCACTACTGGCTTTGATATGCTCTAGCCTTCACACTTCACACTTAACTATCTCAAGTATTTAATCTATCCTTCAAAATCTCAAAATCTATGCTTGTGGTGTTTGTGTTTTAGTGAATCTGTGCTTTTTTTTTTTTTTGGCTTTTTGGCTTTTTGGCTTTTTGACTGTCTTTGTGAATTATGACTCTGTGTTTGTGACTATCTCTTTTATATTATTTAGAGAGAGAGAGAGAGAGAGAGAGAGTGTGTCTCTAGAGATTAGAGAAAATATCAGAGTTTGACTGTTTGTTGTGTGGTAGTTGGGCAATAAAATAGGGACAAGTCACAACAATAGGAAAAGTGATTCAACTTGCAAGGAATTAAAATGGTAAAGTGTTTGTTGGTAGTGCATAATAAAATCATAGTGTCAATAGTGTCCTTCGAAATAAAATGGAAAATGATATTTTTGATGGACTCTTTGATGTTATACATTGAAAATGATATAGCTTCGACATTTAGTTTGGATTTAATCATAGATGATTTTGAAGATTTTAAAGAGTGTCGAGTTCCCTTTTCATAGATGATTGTATTAAGAAACAATAATGTTTCATGTCTTTTGTTTTTGTTGGTAGATGATTGTATCTTAATATATTAAAAAAAACAATGATTTTTGAGTATTTGTTTTGGTTGATAGTTTATTAATACTATATGGATGCGTATTTGAAAAAAAAAATTCGCTTATCTCCGGCCTCCCCTAGCTTGAAATCCTGGGTCCGTCCTTGTATATATATATATATATATATGTATATGTATATATATATATATATTACATAGTCCAACTTCAAATTAAATAATCAACAACAAACAATTAAACCCAACTTCATAACTCATTGACGTAATATATCAAACACTTTATGTGCAAAAAGCAAAACCTCAAAACACTTAAACTTTCATGGTTAAAACTTAATTACCCATTTGTTTTAAAACAAGTTCATAGCACCCAAACCATCAAAATATCATATACTCACATCTCTACTCCACTCCACACCACCAAGACCTCCAAATGCTTCAAGTATTGAAAAAAAAAAGTAATCAACAAATATAACTCAATCAAAACCTAAGGCCCTAAAGCCTAACTTTACCATTCTAAGACGAATACCCCTACCCAAACGGAAGCCAAGTAAGCCTACAAGAAACTTATAAGCTTTAACACAACCAAAACCTTTTATTTCTCTACCACAAACAATGTGCATTTACCAACTAAATACAAAGCATGTCCTTACCAAACCATGATAAAATTAGCCAGAGTAAAACACTTGTCAAAGAAAGCACATATGAACTTACAAGATAGACCACACAACAAAAGCTTGTAGTAAATTCCTTATAGTCTCAACATTCTAATCATACTTTCAGATTAAATTTGCAACAGATCAGCTCTTTTTAAAAATTTGTTTGCTCCACTTAGTTTTATCCAAAAAGTTTGAAATTAAATAGGGAGAAGCCCTTATATGTTTAGTATGTACAATCAAAAATTCAGTTCAAAATAATTTTTCTATAATTTATTAAAAATCATATAGTGCATCTGACTCAAATCTGTACAAAGTAATAAAAGAAAAATACTATAATTTTAACCCTATGCCAAAAGCTTTGAGACTTGATTAAACCTTAAAACTACATGTGTTAGTACATATAAACAACTAGGATTACCACCCATAACCTCATATAACAATCATCACAACACAAGTAAAGAAATTCAATCTCATAAATCATATAGACAATTTATCAAACACTTGGTATGTAAAAGACACATGCTCATATTACTTGCACAAATTTATATTTAACACCACAATCACAACCACATATGCCAAAGACATTTCAAAATGCAAGGAAACCTTTTTTTCTAAAATTAACCCAATCTCCCATAAAATCAAAAACCCAAATGATTTCTCAAGAAACCCAACTCACATGGTTGCCAAACAACAAAATCCATTTCATAACTCATATAGGCAATTTGTCAAACACTTGGTAAGCAAAAGACACAAGCTCATATTACTTGCACAAATTTATAGTTAACATCACAATCACAACAACATATGCCAAAGACATTTCAAAATGCGAGGAAACCCTTTTTCTAAAATTAATCCAATCTCCCATATAAATCAAAATCCCAAATGATTTCTCAAGAAACCCAACTCACATGGTTGCCAAACAACAAAATCCATTTCATAACTTATATAGGCAATTTGTCAAACACTTGGTATGCAAAAGACACATGCTCATATTACTTGCAAAAATTATATTTAACACCACAATCACAACCACATATGTCAAAGACATTTCAAAATGTAAGGAAACCCTTTTTCTAAAATTAACCCAACCCATATAAATCAAAACTCAAATGATTTCTCAAGAAACCCAACTCACATGGTTGCCAAACAACAAAATCCATTTCGTAACTGATATAAGCAATTTGTCAAACACTTGGTAAGTAAAAAACACATGCCCATATTACTTGCACAAATTTATATTGAACACCACAATCACAACCGCATATGCTAAAGACATTTCAAAATGCAAGGAAACCCTATTTCTAAAATTAGCCCAATCTCCCATATAAATCAAAAACCCAAATGATTTCTTAAAAAACCCAAATGATTTCTTAAGAAACCCAACTCACATATTTGCCAAACAACAAAATCCATTTCACTCCATTAAATTAAAAACCTCTAATAAGATTTTAAATATACCAGCAAACACAACAAACTACTTCTAAAACAAAATCCACAACATAAAGAGCAATCCTAACAAGATAGGATAAAAACCCAAAGATATTAGAAGGTGGGTCATGGAGATTTTACCTTAGATTCATGTTAGGAGAAGTCAAACCATGGATAAGAGTTTGATAACTAAAAATCTAGTAGAAACTAACCAAGAGACCAAGAGGGAGGAGAGATTTGGTAGAGAGAGAGAGATAGAGGGATGTGTGTGTTTGTGTTTGTGTTAGGGAGTGAGCGATAATGAGAGAGGGAGGGCTGAAAATTTTTTAAGTGAGTGGGTGGGAGAAATGAAATTTTTTGTGGGAAAGGAAAAAATTTTTGCTGAAATTTAACCCATTTAAGCTGTACTCTTTAGTGACAAAATTTATTTCGTCACTGTTTCTAACTTTTTTGTTACGAATTATGATTTCGTCCCTAAAGCTGCCAGTTTATATGCATTGGACTTTTGGTGACGATTTAGTTTCGTCACTATTGGTTACCTTTGGCTACAAAATGAGTTTCGTTGCTAATACTGTTCAAAGCAACATCTATAGTAACGAAATATTTCGTCACTATAGATTAATTAAGTTCGCGTGTAGTTTTTCCCTGTTGGCACCCTTGTTTCAAATCAACAATAGCGCCGAAAATTAATTTTCGTCGCTAAATGTTATAATTTTTTTCATTATTAGCGACGAAATCCATATTTCGTCGCTAAATCTGTAATTTTAGCAACGAAAAAAATATTTCCTCGCTAAGTTTCGTCACTAAAAATACATTTTGTTGTATAATTTGATTATAGATGGGTTGTACCAAGAGTGGCAAGGGGTGGTGGATTAGTTCTTTATTGGAAAGCATCAATTAATTAACGGTGGAAGGTTCAAATAGATACAATATAAATGCAGTGATTGATAAAAATACGAAGAATGAGTGGAGATTAACGGGTTTCTATGGTGAACCCGATACAGCAAGAAGACATGAAGTTTGGAATAAGCTAAGGGCTTTAAACTCGCAATCGAAGAAGCCATGGCTTTGTTACGGGGATTTTAATGAAATTATCAAAAAAGATGAGAAACTTGGGGGTGTAAGAAGGCCTCATAATCAGATGCAGCAATTTAGGGAGGTGATTGATGAATGTGGTTTCATGGACTTGGGATTCAAGGGCTCAAAATATACTTGGAGCAAGCACTTCGAAAATGGAATTTCAATTTGGGAGAGGCTTGATAGGTGCTTGGTCACAAACAACTAGTTCATGAAGTTTGCAGGTTCAAGAGTGTACCATTTGACATGTACTTCATCTGATCATGTTCCAGTTCTCATCTCACTCTCGGGTTTGATTCCACCTATTCAGAAAAAAAACAAATTTCGTTTCAAACAAATGTGGCTTTCAAATTCGAGCTGTGAGGAAGTGGTATATTCGACCTAGTGTGGTAGGAGTGGTGTCGGGGTTGAGGGAGATATTTTGAGTAAGGTGGAAATGTGTGGGAAGGAGTTAGGTCGATGGGAAAAAAAATGTTTTTGGTAATGTAAGGTTGGAATTGAATCATTTAAAAAAGGTTCTAGCTAAAGAAGAGAATGCAGCCATGGTTAGTGGGAAAAATTTTCTGGTTAGACAAATTAAAAAAGAGATTGAGGTTTTGCAGGATAAGGAAGCAACGATATGGGCTCAACGTTCGAGAGTACTATGGGCAAATCAAGGGGACAAAAATACAATATATTTCCATTGTTGTGCCACAAAAAGATTCAAGAAAAATTCAATGGAAGGAATTAGAGATGAGGATGGGGTATGGAGAACTAAACAAGATGAGATAGGTGAGGTCATGGTACACTATTACAAGTCTCTCTTTGCTTCAACAGAGGGTAATGTCTCCACAAGCATTTTAGATTGTGTGCCCACAGTGATAGATGAGAAGTTGAATGCAAGTCTATGCCGAAAGTTTTGAGGCATGTGAACTCAAGTACCAGCCTATGCTTTTTTATCAACATTTTTGGAGCACGGTAAATCATGATGTCACTTCATCCATATTGTCATGGTTGAACTCAAGTACCATAACAACTCCCTTAAACCATACTTTTATTACACTTATTTCAAAAATAAACTCTCCTGAATATGCACACCAATCTCGTCCCATCAGCCTATGTAATGTGCTTTACAAAATAACTCTAAAATCCTTGCAAATCGCCTTAAAAAATTACTTCCATCCATTATCACAGAACACCAATCAGCCTTCACTAAGGAAAGATTAATTAAGGACAATATTTTGGTGGCTTTTGAAACCTTACATAGTATACAAAAGTATAAGGTGGGTACTTATGGATATATGGCACTAAAATTGGATATGAGTAAAACTTATGACCAGGTGGAGTGGTATTATTTAGAGGGGATAATGAGGAAGATGAAATTTAGAGAGAGGTGGATAAATCTTGTAATGGGTTGTGTGAAAACAGTCTCATATTCTGTTTTGATAAATGGAGACCCACATGGGATGATTTTTCCTACAAGGGGGATTAGGCAAGGAGACCCACTTTCCCCTTTCCTTTTCCTTCTTTGTACTAAAAGGCTGAATGGTTTAATTAAAAAGGCTGAATTACAAGGTGATATCCATGGCTACTCCCTTTGTAGGAAGGCCCAAAACTAATGCATCTACTTTTTGCAGATGATAGTCTTATTTCTTGTAGGGCAACAATGGTTGAATGTGATAAGGTGATGGACATACTAAATAAGTATGAGGAAGCCTCAAGACAAAAAGTAAACAAGAGTAAAACCTCTTTGTTCTTTAGCAAGTCTATACCAGAGGAAGTAAAGCACGGGATCAAGGTGACCTTGGGTGTTCTAGAAATCATGCAATATGAAAAATATCTTGGGCTGCCCTCTCTAGTTGGGAAAGGAAAAAAAAAAGTTTTAACTACATAAAAGAGAACGTATGGTGGAAACTTCAAGGGTGGGAAGCTAAATTACTTTCCCAAGTCGAAAGGGAAGTGCTATTAAAGGCAGTTATACAAGCCATCCTAACTTACACTATGGGATGTTCAAATTACCATTGGGTTTGTGCAATGAGATTGAGGCCCTAATTAAGAAGTTTTGGTGGGGACAAAGAGGTGACTGGAGGAAAATCCATTAGGTTAAATGGGAGGAAATAACAAAATCAAAGACTATTGGAGGTATGGGTTTTTGAGATCTTGCCATGTTCAATGATTCTTTTTTAGCAAAGCAAGCCTGGTGACTCTTACATAATAAAACCTCACTCTTCTATAAAAGTGTTTAAAGCACGCTTTTTCCCAAATTCATCACTTATGGAGGTTGCCGATTCAACGATGGGGTCTTATGCTTGGAAGAGTATCCTTAGAGGGAGAGACATCATTCATAGGGGGGTAATATGGAGGATAGGAAGTAGAGAAAAAAATTAACATTTAGCAACAACACTGGCTGCCAAGAAAACACCCACCACAGCAGCCAACTAGTCCCTTAGAGAGTTTTGAAAATCATACCATGGATTCGCTTTTTGATCCAATCATAAGAAAATGGAATGAAGAGCTGGTTGACAGTCTATTTGTGGTAGAGGATGCTGAGTTGATCAAGAAAATTCCCCTTACCCAAAATGTGGCAGAGAACACCTTATATTGGCCTTATTCCACCTCCAGAAACTACTCTTGCAGGTCTGGTTACAGATTCCTTAAAGAGGAGTTGGAGATGCAAGCTAACCCGCAAGCACCTCCAATCCGTGACAAGAAGGTATGGAAAGAGATATGACAAATGCAAATTCCACCAAAAGTAAAAAATAAAATAAAATTTATTTGGCAAGCTTGCCATAATGCATTGCCAACAAAATAGGCGCTGATGCAAAGAAAATTATAACAGACCCAATTTGTGAAAGGTGTAAATATGTTGTGGAGGAAACGAAGCACGCATTATAGTCATGTCTAGAGTTGGATGTGATGTGGGCTGATAAGGAAGCATGGAGTTTCAGGTATGAGATTGAGTTCACGGGTGTGAAGGAGTTGCTGTCATGGATGATTGGGGAAGGAAAGTCCCTGGAGCTGTTTGCTTATACGACTTGGAATGTTTGGAATCAGAGAAACAAGGGCTAAATGAATCTTTAGGTTAATCCGCTTCATCAGGTTACAAAACAGTCAAAAGTAATGTTGGCACAATACCGAGCAAATATGCAGGTTACAAAGGTGCAGGTGAACAACAGTAATGGTGGAACGAGGTGGCGGTCTCGGACAGCTGGATTTGTGAAGATAAATTTCGATGGCGCCGTGTTCGGTGAATCAAACACATCAGGTATTAGAGTGATAATCAGGGACAACAATGGAGTTGTTTTGGAATCTCGCTCGAAAAAAATTACTCAAGCTTATAAGGCAGACAAGATAGAAGCTTTGGCAGTACTAAAAGCTTTGTTGTTTGCGTACGAACTGGGTTTTCGAAGTGCTATTCTCGAAGGAGACTCTCTTGGTCTGATTCAAGCATTGAAGTCAAAGGAGCATAATCTATCCCCATTGGGTCTACAGGTAGAGGATGTGAAGGTGTTTGCAAATAATTTTGTAAGATTGTTGTATTCTCACATTAAGATAAACAGCAATAGTGTAGCTCGTAGTCTGGCGAAACATGCTATATGCATACCAAATTTTCAAGTATGGATGGAAGATGTCCCATCACATATTGTTTCGATTTTACAATTGGATATAGTTGATTTATCTTAATAAAATTACACAAGTTCATTCTTTAAAAATAAATAAATAAATAAAATAAAATAAAATAAAAACATTACTCACATGTCAATAAATGTATTAAGGAATATTATATAAAATGTGTAACAATATATAAAGAGAGTAAGATATATAGTTTGTATCTCTAGCATTATTCATATAGAAACTATCTTGATTGTAAGCAACCCATTTTTCTTTATTGGCCGAAATAAATGTGAGGCATGTGCGAGAGGAGAAATTATTATTTACACCAGGAGGATTGTTGATGCAATCCTTCTTAACCAATGAGATAATGTCATCTATGCAAATGTATGTGTGAGCTTCCTAATCTGTACAAGGAATAAAAAAATAAAATTACCAGATGATGTCACATTTGCATAAATAATAGCATTTTATTAGTTGGGAAGTTAGGAAGAACCATGTCAGCAGCCCTCCTAATGGACCTAATAATTTCTCATGTGAAAGGTCAAATCTAAGGATTCACACTAGCAAGTGTGTGAAATTGTTGACCCAAACACAGTAAAATCTGCTTGTTAAAGGAAGAATCCTCATTTAAATTTACTGGAATCAAGGGTTACAACTGCCTTGCATTGTTGCTAATTAATCCTTGATTTATGGAAGAAATGGTGATTTTGAATGAAGTTAGTTCTAATACAATAGATATAAATTTTTATTTTGAACTCTTATAACACAAGGCATCAATCATGGGTCCAATGGTCTCACAAATGTTCTAAACTCATTTGTTAAACTTTGGGTGGACCCAAGTTGATGAAGAATGACCCTTTTCCCCTTTTTCGGCTGCCTCTCTCTTTAGTGAGCCTGGTTCACATGATAGATCGAAGCACTTGAATTCTAGGGTGCTTTGTTTTGGGTGTAAATGATTTTCGAAATTCATTTTACACCCAACAACATGTTTGGGTGTACACGTAAAATAAAATTTTCTGGAAAATGAATAACTTTGACCGTAAAATAAGGCCTTTAACCCGGAAAATGATTTACGTTTTTGTTTTACCTTCAAATCATTTCCGGAATCACACACCCAAAGAGAGAGAGAGAGAGAGAGAGCAAGAAGAGAGAGTAGAGAGAGTGAGCTAGATCAAACCAAACCCCAGACGTGCCGACCAGCGAGATTGCGCCTTCGAGATCACGCCATCGAGATCGTGCCTGCGAGATCGCGCCTTCCTCCTCTGGGTCAGATCATCGCCTTTGATATTGTCGTCGTCTCGATCGCGCCGCCCTCTCGATTGCGCCTTCAAGATCACGATGCCAAGTTCGTGCCTACGAGATCGCGTCGAGATCGCATCGTCCTTCTTTGGGTCAGATCATCACCTTCGATCTTCTCGTCGTCTCGATCGCGCCAAGATCGTGCCACCCTCTTTATCTCGTCGTCCTCCTCTGATTTTTTTTTTTTTTTTTTTTTGTGGTGGTGTGGGTGGTGGTGATTTGGTGGTTTTTGTGTTGTGTGGTGGGGTTTTGTGTGGATAGTGGTGGTTGATGTGTGGGTGGTGGTGGATTTTGTGATATAAAATTTGTTTGGAAGCTGAAAAAATGGCTGAGAAAATGTGAAAATTTTGTAGGAAAATAGCATTTTCAAATGTTACCAAACACTAAAAATTGTTTTCTAATATAATTTTTAAAATGCAACTAAACACTAGAAAATATTTCCTTTCCGAAATATTTCACCTGAAAATATTTTACACCCAGAAAATATTTTACCCTGAAAGAAACGCAGCCCTAGTTTGATGTTGTTCCAACCATGGGCTTTAGTTGGCTGCCACTCTTTCTTTATGGGCTGACATTGTGTGCCCAAATCAAACCAATTCCCATTGTTCATTTGGGCTTTGTGGCATAGGCTAAATTCATAGACTGTAGGCTTATTTGAATGGGCCTTGGACTGACTCTATGAGCTGTTCGTATGTTAATTTGTTGTCCAAACAATTGCCTCTAACAAACCGTTTAGAGTTCATTTTTCATGATATAACTGAAGAAAAAAATTATAAATAGATCCTCTTTTTTTTTTTTCAGTAAAATTATAAATAAATCGATATCTATGTACATTGCGAAATTTTTAACCAATCACAAAATTACCACGTTACATTTTCAAGTTCACATAGTACATTCAAAACAACCAAATATAACGTGCCAAGTTTAACACATATGATTGTGTTTTTTATAGTTCTTTTTTAGGCTTATTTCTAATATTGTTTAACATATATGATTGTGTTAGATGACAATTTAGAATGAAAGCTTTTAACTTCAAATGTTGAAGTGTAATTTTTTATTGGTTCATAACCGATCAGTTATCTAGCATGTGTTAAAAACATATATATATATATATATATGAATTTAAGTTCATCTGTTTTTTATGATTGAATATGGATTATATGTTCTTTAAAAAACATTATGCAGGTTGAGTTACTTTGAGAAGAAGTAAGCAGAGTTATGAAAGTTACATTTTCTTTTAGTAAATAAAACTTTTTGAAATTTGGATAATGGTTAGCTTTTTCTTTTGCTTATATACACTACTAGATAAGTATATGAATCCACTATTATATATATAATCATTATTATGGTTTTTAATGCATACCCAATTTTTCTATTGATGCAAATAGTAAAGATTAGAAGCTATAAAAACAAGTTTTATTTGCTTATTTTGAAACCAAAAAAAAAAATTATACATTTATACAAAGCCTTAACCTGTGCTTACGCACGGGCTGCGAGAGGGGGAAAAAGAATTTTGAGGAAGGAGGAAAAAAGATTAACATTATTGACTTAATGGATCAGGCTTATCCATACATTGAGCACAATCTAACCGACTCAATTTTAAGAGCAAATAGGCCTTATATATGTGTAATAGGGTCTGATTTAGGGTGGATTTCAAGGATAGTTCAAGAGACTATTGCTTACCAACTAGAAGAAGAAATGAGATTGAGGAGTGAGAAACAAAAGAATTAGAGAGAAAAACACTAAATCTAATCTTATTATTTTCATGCTTTGTACAAATTGATCTTATCCTTTTATATCTTCTATATTGATCAACTGATTACCAACTAATTACTAACTATTTAACCAACGCTGGTAGCTCATGTAATTGCTAACAGAAATAAATCAATAACGACTAAAAACTCACTAAGCACATGGCTGAATTGCAACAGACACGTGTCTAATTACAATGCTGACTAAATCTCATTATAATCATAGTACAATTCAAGCTACTGAATTAAACTACAGGTGTTGCACGACAATGCAGCAATTATTGCTACAATGCAAAAATGCTGTCTTGTTCTGCACTGCTGCTGCCAGGTTCTTATCAATGTGTTTCAAATTTAATTGCTAAAGTCCCTTACATAATCTTATAAGTATTTTCACACAATCTTACATAATCTTATAAGTATTACTTTAATACATGGATACTAGTTGATGATTCTACACACAAACAATTAATGTTTCACATTCCAGAATGTATACTACATATAATTTCTATACTTTTCATACCAAATGTCCACATTTTTCAACATACTCCACACTTTGTACATGATGTGAAAGAGTAAAGAATAAACACTATTGGATGTGAAACAATCAAAACACTAAACAAAGACGAGCAATATAATAAATTTTAGTAGCAAATATGACAGACATGTTTAACGACCCTCTTGAAGGCTTGTAGTTAGTACAGGTTCACTAGAGTTGACTACTGGTGGTATAGGTACATGATAAATTGGAGTAGGCATTTGCATCGGAAGATTTGGCACTTTTACCTCAAACTTAAGAACTTGAATTGCTTGTCTTATGGAGAGCCTCAAATTTCGATCAGGGTGAGCACACCAAAGTCCAACAATCATCAAACACCCTACCTGCTTTTCATCAAGATCTGCTTGTAACTTTCTATCTACCACCGAAAGAAGATCTCCTTTTCCATAAAGATTCCAAATCCACTCTACCAACCCCATGTCAGAACTTGGTCCCATTGGATCAATTGACTTTCTTCCGGTTGCAATTTCTAAGGCAACTACCCCAAAGTTGTACACGTCTGACTCTTTACTAGCACTTCCTGTGCTTATATACTCTGGAGCCAAGTATCCTAAAGTTCCAGCCAATCCAGTTGTCTGGGGACCTAGCTCAGGATCCATAAGCCAAACTAACCCAAAATCTCCAAGCTTTACATTGAAACTAGAATCTAGCATGATATTACTTGATTTGATATCCCGATGCACCACACATGGCTCCCATTCTTCATGAAGATAAAACAACGAAAAGGCCAACCCAAGAGATATCTTGTATCTCACTTTCCAAGAAAGAGGACTCATCTTTCCAAAGAGGTGAGAATCAAGACTACCATTTGGCATAAACTCATAAACAAGTAAGAACTCACCTCCATCATGGCACCATCCTATGAGTTGCACCAAGTTCCGGTGCCTCAATTGGCTAAAATTTTTTACCTCAGTCATATATTCTTTCTTCCCTAGCCTAGACCCCCTTGAGATTTTCTTCACAGCAATAAGCATGTCCAAGTCACTTAAGTAACCCTTGTAAAATGCACCAAATCCTCCTTGACCTCATTTCCTCTCATTTGAGAAGTTATTGGTAGCTGAAACAAGATCTCCGTAAGAAAATCTTCTTGGTCCTACCCCTCTCTCAAGGTCATCATTAAATGATGTGACGTTTACTCCTTCTGCAGTAATCTTTTTCTTTCCTTTCCACAACTACAACATTACAAATACTATAATAATCACCACCCCAGCTAATGCAACTGTCAGTCCCACTATTAAGCTTTCATTTTTCGCTACCTTTCCACTTGTTTCTTTTATATCCAAGCTTGAACTGAATTCCCAGGACTGAAGTAAATGAGGCTTTATTTGCAAACCAGTAGCAGCCGAAAATCCAACGGTGACCCACTCGGGCAGAACCTTCATTAGATCAATTTGATAGGAAAGACTAGTACTCTCTTCAGTATTAGTGGTCTTTCGATAGGTCCAAGAGACGCTCAAATTCTTAGTAGTAGCATTGTAGATAATCAATACATCTGCAGTATCTCCACTATGGAAGCTGGTATTCCAACGGGTGTACGTGACAAAAGCAATCGAATTGCTGTTAATCCCCACATGCGCAAATGGAGGATCCCATTCATTGTTCACATTAGAGTCGAACTCAACTAGAACAATTTGGTTCTGACCTGAAAAATAGTTTGTGCTGTTCAACAGGCCTAGACCTCCCCCTTCCGTATTTGGTGGGATAATGAATCTCGTAGGAGCCAGGAAGAATGCTAGCCCATCACCAAAATCAGAAGTGCCTGATCCAACGGTGCCGATAGTGAAGGAGAAATGTGTGGTAAAGTAGGAGAGCTTTCCTATATTAGGGTCCCAGAGTGGCACCTTCTTAGCATAGACAGCCCAACCAACACGATAGTATTCAACTCTGTTCATATCAACAAATCCCATAAAACTTACTGCATCACCCATATATAGTATGTCGGTGTCACTGGGATCAAAGTAAATTTTTTTGAATTGAACTGAATAAGCACTAGTGAGGAGAAGTAAAACAAAGAAGAAAAGAGGAAACATAGAGGTATCTAAATAGTAATATGTAAAGTTGGTGAACTAGTAATGCGTTGCTTGGAAGTGGTTACTGAATTTTTGGTTTATATCTTGATGATACTGAAGTTTCCTTTCAACTACCAACTACATATTTAAATAGTGAAAGAAGTTCATTGAAATGGTACTACATACTTCAAATAAAATATAATGATGGAGATACCTCGCCGGCAAAATTGCGTCAACCCACAGAAAGTGAAATACAAAATGGAAGAATCATATATATATATATAGTGCAATATAACCTTCAATGGAGCTTTACTGGTCCTAAAACCAAAAAAGATTATTGGCCCCCAAAAAAAAACGCTTTTGGCTGTGGAGTAGGTGTCGTCGGCAATGACCATCAATTGCAGGCTTCAACTAATTAGTGATTAGTAGCCCAACTCTGATGCAACAATTACTACAAGAAAATGTCTATTTTGCAGCATTAATAATATGAAGAGAAAGTTTCCTTGAGCTCGAGAAGGGGGGGTGGGGGGTGGGGGGTTACTTTATGTTAGGGAGATCACTAATTTACTCTTAAAAATATGTTTGCACACTATGATCACGTACTAGCTAGTACAATCTAAAGCCAAACATCAACACAGATCAACATATCCCAAAATTAACCAAACAAAGGCGCAGGATCACAAATATCTCTCTCTCTCTCTCTCTGTGATGTCTAGCCTAATTCTCATGAATCTCATCTCATCTCTCTTTTCTATCTAACTATCTCGGCATATCCAACTTCATGACTAAAAAGTAAGTATTTGTGAGTTGTGAGTGTCTTTCTTTATTATAAATTTATATTATACGTGTATAACTATATGTTTGATTGTATGCGTTATTTTCTTTTTATAATGTTATTTCTGTGAATTGTGATGTGTGTGTATACAATATAAATATAATATAATCATAGTTGTCAAATCGTGAATCGATTTTTTATTTTTTTTGTATCGTGTATCGTATCGAATCGTTTATCGTAAGATACACAAACACCTAATAAAATTATAAAATAATTATAGATATACATATATAAAAGGTATATTCATTATAAATTCGAAATATATTCAACTAATGACCAATTTAATTATTACTTTTGTAATAAAATTTAACAAAGTTAACTAAATAAATCAAATTAACTTATGTTTATAACATGTACATTCAAATTGATTAAACTCAAAAGTGATACATAATATATGAATCAGAATAATAATATATTTTCATCATCTTAGCTAATCAACTCCATCTAAGTCAATATTATCATAAT
The DNA here is from genome assembly GCF_002906115.3 of Quercus suber. Classification (NCBI taxonomy): domain Eukaryota; kingdom Viridiplantae; phylum Streptophyta; class Magnoliopsida; order Fagales; family Fagaceae; genus Quercus; species Quercus suber. The sequence continues at coordinate 300,975 of NW_027069919.1, read as the reverse complement.
GTTTAGCATCTTGCAAAATTATTAATAGATATTTTCTTCATTATTATCAATATTTAGGGGGTGTTTGGTACATGCACTTAAAAACTGAAAACATGTGTTTAAAAATATGAGTAAAAATACATGTGGATGAAAAAATATGTAGAAATACATTTAATGTTGTTTAAAAACTAAAAACATGTGTTTGAGTGGGCGTACCAAACGAGGCCTTAGTTTTTTCTTTTTTTTATTCTAATAATTTTTTCTTTATATTTTTTCTTGGCATTCTAACTTTTTAGACTCAAAATAATAATAACAAAACAAAAGATAATTATATTTTCATTTAATATATTACTAATAGCATAGAAAATAAATTTGCACATATGAAAGTGAGTGTTATAAGTATTGTTTAAATTTTGTAGGAGAAAGAGAAGGGAGGAAAAAAAAAACTCATGGACTTGCTATTTTATTAGACTCAATTAAGTTTCCCCATAATTTTTTGTTAAAAAAGTCTAACAACTTGCTTAAATCAAATAAAACCGCAAATTTTAACAAAAAAACCCATTTTAAACCCACATGTCTATGTATCATACGATACGTACGATTCACCAATACGACACAATTCATACGATACGCACCTATGTATCGGACGATTCATGAGTACTAATGATACATCTTTACGATACAAAATTTTTTGTACACGATACGATACTGACAACTATGAATATAACTTATATAATTTAATAGTTATGAAATATAGAGGGTTTATTACATGTATGTGTATTGTTATTATGTTATAATAACTTTTGGGCAAAGTTTAGCTACAAAATTAATTGTAGCCTTAGGTTACAAACTCACTCAATATCTTTTTATTGGAGGTGAATTTTGACAAATTCACCATTGGATTACATCTTCTTCTTATATCCTCCATGTTTGCAAAATTTCAAGAAAATTAAAGATCAATAGCTATATCATCAATAAATTTTTAAATTGCAAGTTTTTGTAATTTAAAATTATGCATAAAATATAAGATTATAGATGATATAGTAAATAATATCCGATTGACACAAAATTTGACATGTATATTAAGAATGTAAAGACATGTAATTCAACAGTTAGATTTTCAAAATATTCAGTAATATTTCTTTTATTAAGTGAGTTTGTAACCTAAGGTTGCAACCAATTTTGTAGCTAAACTTTGTCCATAACTTTTTTTCCATAAATTTAATGATTTAAGAAGAAGAAAAAAGTAAAATTAGTGATTGTTCAAGTATTTAATTGGTTAAGTAAAATTAGTATTAATTTGGAAACAGTTTATTTAGCTTTTTGCTAGAATTTTTTCATTAAAAATGTGCTAAAACATACTTGTACCTTAAAAAATTAGAAAAAGTGAGAAAATACAAAAAAAAAAAGCGAGGTTTTAAAAAACTATACATAAAAACAAAAAGCGAAAAGCTGATATCAAACTCACCCTTAGTGTGTTATTTATGTATGGATGAGTATAGATGTGCATGTGTGGGCCAATTTAGTATAGTGTCAGTGAGTTGGGTTTTGTCATCTAGTTTAAAATATTATGACAACTGCATAAAATAAGAATTTTAAACAAACTTAACAAAATAAAATTATCACACTTACCGACTTTGACAATAATGACAATTGATAATGAATTATCTTATAATAATTTTAAAATATGAAAACTTGTAGAGGGAAATTGTAAAACTTCATGTATTTGCGTGTGGGTTTTTTTTTTTTTTTGGTATCAATAACTTGATATATTCAAGTTCACTTTTTATTAGATTTTGTTTAAGTAATTAAGTTAAGTTTCTTAATAATCCCCGAACAAAAATTTTTGGAGCCGGCACTTATGCTAGCTTTCACTATAAATGTACTAGGTTTGAATGCATGCAATGATGAATTAATGACATATGTACTTTTCTTAAAGCTTATGAGAATGAATCATAATTAATTTTTTCCCGTAAATGTTGTAGGAAATCCAAGAATTGAAAAAAAAAAATTGTTAATAACACTAATGATAGGTTACAAATATTGTGTGTTTAATACTACTAAAAATAATAGTGTATTGGCTTGATAACCACTCCATAAATATAAATTCTTGTAGGGTGAAGGGCATGGGTCAAAATTCAAATCTACAGGAGAGGGTTTCACATGCACATACTTTTAAATTAGGTTATAGTAGATTTCTATCTCATATCAATATATATATATATATATATCAAACTGTATACACATGAATTATGAACCATTTTCCAAATTTCATTGTTAGCTTCTTTAAATTCTAAATTATTCCCATTTTCCCTAAACCAACCCAACAAGTAACTGATTTAAAAAAATAAAAAAATAAAGGATAAGCTCATTCACAACTAAGAACCTGCTAGTCTCCTATAAAAAAAAAATTAAAAAAAAAAAAAAAAAAACAAATTCATGATGTCCCAAACTAAACTAAAATTACAACTAAGAACCTGCTAGTCTCCTATAAAAAAAAAATTAAAAAAAAAAAAAAAAAAACAAATTCATGATGTCCCAAACTAAACTAAAATTTTTAAAGAGCCCAACCCAATAGTGACCAAACCACACTGCACAGTCTAAAACTGCACCACAATGATGAGGTGACCAATCAATTAAGGTGAGCTGTTGTGCAGTGATAATTATGGCCAAAATTGTGCTGCGCCACGTCATGTACATCCACTTAAACAAGTAATAATTAGGAGTGTCAATATTCAACCCAACTTGCAAAGATGACATGAACCTAACAAGGGTTTTTGCAGGTTAAGGTTGGGTCTTAGTGGTTTTGGGTCATAAACAGGTCAACTCGAAAACGACATGATAAGAAACGTGTCATAAGCGGGTCAATCTGCGTAACCCGTAATAGATACATTTGACACACTAATTTATTTGTCTCAATCCGAAATGACTCATTTAACACAACCCGTTTAACTCGTACAACAAACAAATAATCATTTTATTTTAGATTTGTCAAATACCTTTTATATCCAACCTATATTTTAAATTTAAAAAAAAAAAAAAAGTGAATAATTACAAAAACCTACAAGGGATATAGTTGGTAATTGAAACTTTACAAACCCTGAGAATATTATATTTTTGTTAAAGTGTATGCACTTCTTTTGAAGTGTAATGAACTTATTTTTAGATAGATGTTATAGTTTTGTTGAACTATATTATTTTGAATGTGGGTTGAAGACTTGAAGTGTATGCACTACTTTTGGGATTTTTAAAAAAAAAAAAAATTCTAGATGGATGTTATATTTAATATTATGCAGGTTGAAATGAGTTATATTACATTCATGTCAACCCAATATGACCCGTTTATTAAGCATGTCAAGTGAGTTGGGTCAAGTTAACCCGCCTTATTAATAGGTCGGGTTAAGGTTGAAAGATCATGACATGATTATTAAATGGGTCGGGTTCAGGTTAAGCCATTTAGTCGAATACCCCTACCTTGACACGACATGAACCCAATGCGCTAACCCGAATTGACACCCCTAGTATTCTAGCTAAATAATTTACTTGAAATAATCATTTGATCTTTTTTTATTACTATGGTAGGTTAGGCATAACATATGTGGTAAATCCGTGAAATATGGAACTACCTCTTTTTTTTTTCTTAGAAAAGAAATATGGAACTACCTAATAGTCTATGTTGCGACACTTATCTAAAATGTTGTTTTTTTTTTATGCAGCATTTATCTTCCTTCTTGGTTGCTTTTATGGGGAATTTTTGCTAAGTTTAATGGATTTTGATGATGCTAATGATGAGTAAAGTGCAATATTACAAAATAAAATAAAATAAAAAATTGAAAAAAAAGATAATTTTATTCTTGCATTCTTATATCTCTCTCTTGTGTTCTCATTCAATTCTCCATTTGGGTTTGTGTATGTTTATGAATCATAACCTTTAAGGTAGAACACTTCCCAAAAAAAAAAAAAATCAATGAGTATTGTTGGCACTTACCAGAACAAATTACTTTGTAATTAGAAAAATTTTCTTATAAAGAAAAACACAAGTAGGGAAAATGTGTCCTTAAAGGATTTTTTTTTTTTTTTTGAAAAAAACTATAAAAGCCAAACTATTTTATTAGTTAGCCAAGGTTTGAAACTAATTTGGTATCTAACAAATTGAGTCTAGAGGACTCGATTTTGGGGTTATAAATCGAGTATATTGCACTTGGTTTTCCCATTGCGACAGCAGCTGAGCTGGACAAACTGTCCATATAGGCCTGGAAATCGAGTTCATTGGACTCGGTTTTCGTACATGGAAATCGAGTCTGCTGGACTTAGTTTTCATTCATGGAAATCGAGTCCACTAAACTCGAGTTACTAGTCTTATTGAAATCAAAGCTAAGATCAAAGGATGGCAGAGTAAGTGAAAGATGAGCGGGGTCAGAAAATGTACATGGGGTTGGTGAAAGGATGTCGGGGTGAGAAGATGCATGAGCAGTGGGTAGAGGGATCTCTAGGTCAAGAACTGCATGAGCAATACATGGAGGGATCTTTGGGGAAGGAGATGCATGTGGAGGTGGAAGGAACTCTGGGGCAGGAGATGCATGTGGGGGTAGAGGGGATCCGGCCTACTGCCTGATGGGGTGCAGCATGCTGACCATGGCTATGCCTGGCAGGAGTTGAGCTCATGCTTGATCGTCCAATATCTTCTGGCGCTTCTGGATTTGCCCCATCGGTCTCTTCCAAGGGAAGTTGGGCAGTATACGGTGAAGGCATTCCACTGCCTTAAGTATAGCTATAATCTGCTTGTACTCAGGACTGCCTACTACATAACGTTTCAACATCTGCTTGTGACTGGCAACCTACAAGTAAATAAATACAATTAGTACATCTAACACAAAAATGGTGATATGCAACAAAATTTGAAAAGAAAGGTCAAAACAATTACCATAATAAGAAGTGTAGTGGTAGTGTGATCGATGAACCTCCAAGTCACCCTACCGTACGAATGGAAGTATGGATGAGCAGGCGACATATCACCCTCTAGTCGTGCTCCATGACATAGTAATTGTGCTTGACTATTCCATACTTGGATATGGACAACATGTTTGTCCCTCCAATTTACATTGGTCTTCCCCCTCAAGTCTATGGCATGAAGGGCATCGTCAGTATCAACATTTGGGGGATTTCCTGTACCATCCCAAACTGAAGAACAACATGATCTGGTGTATGTTTCTCTACTAGCCAAAAACATATAAGCAACACCCTCTCCATCCACACGCCCCTTCCTACGACACAAAACGTAGGCAGGTGGCCTAATTCAGCTTCATATGGTTGCCACACCACCCGAAGTAGCCAAATAAAAGGGTATCACATTATGCAATGTTCCATTATTTTCAACTATGAGCTATTTTACAGTTATAACAGTATACAATAGTTATAAACAATAGAAGAAACACAATTTGGGTACCTAGTTGGGATGCATAGAATCTAGAAGTTGACGATACTGGACTAGACAAATTTCGACAGGGCTATTTTTTGTGCTCACGACCCACACGGTCCTACAATTAAGAAAGAGGGAGTCAATACTTGGAATTGAGAATTTGAAGTAATCAATGACAATAAATGATGGGCAATTGTAAATTTACCATTACATACTGCTAAGTTTATACTAATAAATGATTATCTAAACATATGATTAGTGGTGGAGTTAGAAATTAATAACACTTATATTATACATCAATCATAACATATGATCTCAGTGGTTGTAAAACGATATATAAAAATAAATAAAAATCCTATTAATTTTCAAAATTTGAGGAATATCAAGGTTAAAATTTTATTTTCTATGTCTAACAATGTGTCATGTCATTTAAAATTATGGATCTATTTCCAATAGAGAGAATCGGTCAAGGAAGAGACTTACTTAATGGATAATGGAGAAGGTGCAAATGGTGGGCCATATGCATCATCTGGTGGGAGGTCCATCCTTGGGCACAAAAAAGGGAATCTGACCCATGCCCAATACTGAACCAGTATCAAGACCTCACCAATCTGACTGGCACCTCTATCAGTTGCCCTATATAACTCTCTGTACAACCATGCAAGGCAAGCGCTCCCCCAACTATACCAAGGTGGATTGCGAGGTCCATCAACATCTACAACCACATCGTATGCACCCTATCACCAAACTTGTTGGCAAAAATTGTGTCCCTAGGAGTGCTAGAATATAACACCCTGCAGATGCACAACCACCTTTGTTGCACCATCGAGCAACCCTTGGTCAACTTTTTCTAGTAGCCTATTAATTTGGATCCTTTGTCCTTTTAGCTCCACACAATTAGTAGCAATTCCAAGCATATTTTGACATTCATCAACCCATGTGAAGTCAGTTGTTCCAACAATTGCCTTACTATCGATTGGAATCCCCAAAAGAACCTTCACATCTTATAATGTGATTGTTGTCTCACCATGTGGCAAGTGGAAGGTGTGGGTTTCAAGCCGCCATCACTCAATGAAGGCTATTATCAAGTTATGATCAATCTCTCTAGATGGGGTCCTATGCAGCCCCTCTAATCCAACTCTCTTGACAATGTCGAGGACGCGATCATCCACCATCAGGCATCGTTTTCGAAACTCATCATTACAACCACGACATTTCAGTGCCCCCAAATCCTGCACATGATAAAACCATGGTGATGAGATGTAATATGCCATAACCTTTGTATATAGATTGTAGCTATTGATCCCAAAAAACAAAAATAAAGTGGTTATCAATGGAAATTAAAATATCATCCAAAAAAAAAAAAAAGGCAACAACTGTAGAAAAATAAAAGTATGCAATGCAGTTTATAAATTTGTTTTTTAGTTGTTTATCCTGCTACTTATGTCGTGCATGCTAGTGTAAACATTGCCATAATAGCAATCAAACCCATTACCCACCATGTTTACAACGAATACATACATCAAAATTTGATTCTCTTTGGCTCTCACAATTCAATTTGGTTATCTTAGTCAAATACTAAAAGATTGAAACAGTCAAACCTCTCTAAATCTTATCAATGGTAATGTCTTTAATTATCTAAGTGTAACCTTTATGTAAGGGTGTGCAATAGTCAACCAATCTAACTCAACCCAACTAATGGGGTTGACTATGCATTCAAAGCTAGCAATACCATTGACAAACTTAAAATTTTAGAAATGGAAAAAAAAAATCAACATAATGTAAAAGGATAAGAAGAGAATATTCAGCAAGTGGTTGGTTTTAATTTTACCTCGCCTTCTGAAACAGCGCACGATCGATATTCTTTTAGAAACCTTAACACCGAACCCTCCATGGGACCAGGACTGAACTCATCAGGGATCTCAGCAGCAATGACAGCCATACTGCATGAAGTTTAGGCAGTCAAGAGTAATATAAGCACATGTTGAAGATAAATTGGTAAGGATCTCAATGTATAGCCTAATTTCTTGGACAAATGATAAGTATGACAATCAACCACAGGGAATAAAGATACATATAAAAAAATTCAATATGCTGCCAAAAACTTAGTAAGAGCTAAATTAATTAAGCCTTCTACATTTCTCCATTTTCATTCAAATGTGTTCTGAGGAGTTAGAGCTGTGTTCTGAGGATTTAGAGCAATGCTCTGACAAATCAACAACGTTGCTTATTAAGCTTGCAGAAGCATTCAAAATCCTTTTTCATTTTCTTTACAATATTCTTGACACCCCACATGCTGTTGGGGTGTCATAAATAATAGTAGTTTGTGGTAACATTGTCATTAAATAAGCTGCTTTTTCATATGAGTAAATACTTGAATCAAGATGGAGTGGTCCTTGAAATCAGAGTATGACTACCATAAACAAAAAAAATAAAAATAAAAATAACAGCCTATTGGCTGTACATAACTTTGTACAAACTCTTTCGTGTGCAAATGATGAACCATAGTACAAGCATACCATTCAAACTAAACATAATGTATTAATACAATAAAAAAGATGACAACTTTTAATTTTATTGATAACTGATAAGTTACACAAATTCAGTGGGTCTTACTCTTAAACCCACAACCTTAACCTCCTTCATGATCTCACAAGGGGAGGAGGTGTCATTTGGGCTAGAGTTCATTAGGCCTAAAGAAAATATGACACCTACTTTAGTGCTAGAAAAAAAAAATTACTTTTTGAGAATAGTTGAAAGTTACAATAAAGAAAAAAAAATGTTGCGAGTGCCACTTTTTCTTGGTGAGGACCATTTAGATTTAGAGGAATGGAGGAAGTTGTGAAAGAGTTGAAATAGGGCAAAGCTTATTATCAGAACATTACAGTTTTTTGGTTTTCATAACAATTTGTTTAGGAAATTTCAACTATGATTTTAATATAGATGATCATAACAACAACAATAATAGGAAGACTATCACCATATGCAAACATATAGTTCTGTTCACTGTTTGTGTGACAAAATCTATCAAGTACAATGCATGCCAATAGAAAATCATCCATTACCAATAAACAAAAAATGTATTGATTATGAAAATATTATTTAAGATGAAGATTTCAGATTTAGTACATCATTTTGGACACCCTTTAATGGTTCAAAATTTTTTAAAAACTAATCAATATATGGTTAACTTTCTGAATTTGGTAGTATTTCATAATCACCCTCCTCTTTTCTTACAAAAATAGTGTGTAGAACCCTAAAATATTGTCCATATCAATTGTTACTAAACAATAACCCAATAAAGTGCATTACTTAAAGGTAACTACAATTATTCTATTTGAAATCCCATTCACCATATTATACAAGATTCTAAGCCACCTAAAAAGTATAGCTTTCAGAGAGAGAGAGTATATTGATATATGAATGCCCACCAACTTCCATTGTAGCATGATATTGATACTCCTCTCATCACATTCACACCTCCACAATAGGCTCATCACAATCAAAATGGTTTTGTTATGAATGTCTATCTACAATCACTGGGGACCACTTTCATTGGGTGGGTTTTTTCCATTTCCAATGAAACTTAATTAACACTACAAAATTTCAAGCCAAAGAAAAAGCTTGTAGTGTAACAAGAACACATATATGATGTATCTAAAGCAACCCTAGAAAAAAGAAATAAATCTGGAGCATTAATAAATAAATAAAAAAATTATTTTGATCTAATCAAAGCAAGTAGATTGAAAAGGGGTACCTACCTTCAGATTGAGGTTGAGTAGTGGCACGAGGTTTGAAGAGTGAGAGTAAGAGTTTGAAGAGTGATGAGGTTGAGCAGTTGGTGCTCGGTTTGAAGAGCGAGAGCCTGTGAGGACTTAGAGTGGCGCGAGGTTTGAAGAGTGAGAGTGAGGTTTTGAAGAGTGAGAGACTGTGAGGACTCGATGTGTTTGGGTTTGAGTGTATTTGAGTGATCTGTTGAGCGTGTTTGAGTTTGAGTGATGTTTTAAGTGATGTTGGTTGAACGAAAATCGAGTCTTTTGGGCTCAAGTTCCACGAACGACAATCGAGTACTTTGGGCTTGATTTCCATGAACGAAAACAAAGTCCATTAGACTTGATTTTTAGGCCTATGTGGACACTTTGTCCACCTCAACTGTTGGCGCAATAGGAAAACCGAGTGTAATATAATCGATTTATAACCCTAACATCGAGTCATTTGGACTCGATTTGTTAGATACCAAAATAGTTTCAAACATTGCCTAACTAATAATATAGTTTGGCTTTTATAGTTATTTTCAAAAAACATCCGTCCTTAAACAAACCGCAAGAGAGGTAAATGTCATTAAGTACAATACATGGTAGCTCAATGTTTGTGAGGGTGTTATTTGTAATTTGCTCTTAAATTTTAAAGTTATATATGAAAAAATATCTTATCATTCATATATATTTTTATTTTTATTTTAAAAAGCCAACTAAAGAGATTGATCTAATCGTTCCCAATGCCTTATAGGATTTATAAGGTATGGAATTCAAAACTACGAATTAATAATCAATATGTTGTTTGTCCTTATACTACTAGAAGAATAGCAGAGGTGTTCCAAAATCTCTTACAACAACAATTTCTTGAATTTTTTTTCCATTTAAAAATAAATATAAAAAAATTTAGATAGTTGTCACGTTTCAAAACAATGTTGAAAAGTAGCGTCTCAAGTGTCTAAAATTCGAGTTCCATGATAAAACTCGAGTTTTTAAGTCTCGCTTTGTAAGTGGAATGCTCCGAAGGGGAAAAAAATTCAAATAAAAATCAAGTTTTAAAGATTCGAGTTCCGAAAAACGCCACTATAGGGACTTAAAAACGTCACTATAAAGCTATAGGGCTCACTATATGACACTTAGAAAACAATTTTGCAGGAAAACGCCGCTATAGGGCTATAAGATGTCACTATAGAGCTTAAAACGCCACTATAGAGCTCCTTGAACCTAGCTAGCATGGGTACTTAAAATTTTTTTTGCAGAATAACGCTGTTATAGGGCTTTAAAACGTCACTATAGGACTTAAAAAGGCCACTGTAGGGGTGATCGCACTAAAAATTATTTTGCATAGAACTCAAGTTTTTAAAACTCGAGATTTGTGTGGCATTTTCACCAGCAAATATAGATCTCGATTTTTAATATAGATCTCGAGTTTCTAAAACTTGAGATGCTATTTTTCTTAATTCTTAAACATGTTGCCTAACTTACTATTTACTCCCCACACACAGAGCCATTCTGCCCATTCCCCCACAATTTCTTTTATTTGGTTTATGTGATGGAAGAGAAAAGGGAAGAAAGCCAATCACTCGAGCCCACATTCTACAATCCGCCCATTTTGGGCCGAAATTGGAGAGAAAGACTTCGACCAAAAATAGAGCCTAGCATAATTATCTTTTCATGTACTAGAAATTACATTTCTGCCCATTATTTATTTAATTTTTTATAATAACTCTCCCAATTTCATGTGGGCATTTAAGTAAAAATCTACATTCTTTTTATTATTATTATTTTTGATCTTTCCATTTCTTTTCCTTTTGCAAACCACACATAAGAAAGAAAAGAATTATTTATTTATTTATATATTTTTACTCTTTCCATCCCTATTTCCAAACATACATAAGAGAAATATGTGATTGTAGCCAAACACAGAGGTAATGGAAAATTAACAATAATATAATAGCCCACCGCTCCATAAGGATACAAAATTCAAACTTCACATGAGCGGGAAACAATACTGACCCCAAATAACCCCTGAAAGCCCCACAAGAATTACAACCCAAAACCCTGCCCCAACCTTTTCTCTCTCCCCCTATGGCTCTGTATATATAAGCAACACTCAGAAAATCCATTTTCAAAAAGAAGAAACAGAGATTTGCTTTATACCCATATTCCTTCTTTTCTCTTCTCTCTCTGCTTCAAAAATGGCGGACAGAAAGGGCAGCCGGAAGACACCAATGAGCCTCAACGATCGCCATTACCGTCTTCTCCAAGACCTCTCCGCTCCTCCTAAACCCTCCTCCAAGCACTCTTTCGGTACTCACTCCTTCATTTCCCTCTCGCTCTCTAAGAAATTATTCAGAATTTACACTGATTATTGAATATTGTGTCTCTCGCAGACGATGATGGTATTCCCCAATTCTCAGGGATCACCGATTTCGATTCTCCTCCACTCGGTACTCTCTTTTTCTCTCCTCATTTTTTTTTTTTCATGAAAATTTTTGAAATGTTTGAGAGTAATTGTTGATTAATGTACTGTGTAGAAGTAGGAGAAGCGAAGCCATCGATAGTCAATGAAGACGATGATAATATTCCCGATGATTCTGATTCTCAGCTCGGTATTTATTTATTTTCCCCTTTTTATATCTTGTACGCCATGTGTATGTATAAATTTCTGTATGAATAATGTATGAGTGAAAGTGTTTTTGTCGTTTTATTATATGGTTGATTTATTTATTTATTTTTTATTGAATGGGTCTGTAGAGAAAGAGGAGCCAACGAAGGTTAAGATCAAAGGTAGGCGGCGTCTATGTAAAGTTTCAACTCGAGACAATGATAGTGCTGATAAAAGAGCGGTGCTTGATGAGCCTAATTTTGCTGATTTTGATTCGCCAATGCCCAAAAATGTTGTTCAGGGTGGTGGTGAGAATGGGGGTGGGAATGAGATTAGGGATATTCTCAATGAATTAAGTGCTAAGTTTGATTTTATGTCCATTGAGAAGAAGCAGGCTCCGAAGCGGGTTGGACTGGGTGAGGAGGAGAAAGTTGGTTTGCCTGAATATGCGAGTGCTGGGTCTTCGTTTTCGTCTGCATCTGTCACGTTTGATTCCTCATTGGATGTGATTGAGAGGGATGGAGATGGGGTTGAAAATGTTGTAGAAGAGCATGAAGTGAAAAGTGATTTGGGGAAGGTTTATGAAGGAATTAGGGTACATGGAGTGAAGAATGATGGTCAAAGGCTAAATAGAAATGAACCCGAAAGGGTGGGTGAGAGATTAATGTCTAAGGGACAACCTTTTGTGTCTGAAGTTGAGGAAGAGGAGGTAAATTATTTGCATATTGATTTGGAGGGTGACAATTTTGTAGGTAGGGTACATGGGATAACGAAATGTAGTGTAGGGATTGAACCTCAACCTCAGAGGGTGGATAAGAAGTTAGCGCCTGTGGAACAATTTCTAGTGTCTAAAGTTGAAGTGGGAGAGGATGATGATGATGATGATTGTGTTGTTTTGAGTGGCAAGGGAATTGTTAAGGAGGTGAAGAGGCAAGGGAGTAAGTCCAAAGACAAGTATGATGATTTGGATGGTGTTGATGTGTTGGATGATTATGCAGATGATTCTGTTGTGGAGGATGATGGTTCTATAACTTTGAATGGCCCAAAATCTTGTTACAAGTTGCCTGGTAAGATTGCCAAAATGTTGTACCCGCATCAGTCTGATGGGTTAAGGTGGCTCTGGGCTTTGCATTGTCAGGGTAAGGGTGGAATCTTAGGGGATGACATGGGTTTGGGGAAGACAATGCAGGTAAAGAAATGGATATATTTTATTAGGAAATTTTGTTTTATATATATACACACACGTGCATATAATATTTGTAATTTGTTGATAGTACTTTTTTTCTTATTTCAGATTTGTGGCTTCTTAGCTGGATTATTTCATTCGCATTTGATTAAGAGAGCAATAATTGTGGCCCCAAAAACGCTACTCCCCCATTGGATCAAAGAATTATCGGTTGTGGGGCTCTCTAATAAGATAAGAGAGTAAGGCTACTTGGCTTGTACCTTTGATAAAGATAAAAAATATTTATTTATGTATGAATCATAAACCAATGAGCTCTACCTCAATCGGCACCTCCTCCCTATATAAGTCCTAGGTGGAGGGTGAGGCTGTGGGTTCAAAACCCATCTTGTACAATTGTAACATGCCAATAAAAAAAATGTAAGAATCATAATCACCAACTTGTCCATGCAGATACTATGGGACTTGTCCAAAAGCTCGACAGTACGAGCTCCAGTATGTACTTCAGGTATATATATATTGGTTGGCAACTTGGCATTTTAAAATATTTCTAGCAAATCAATACTACACACACAACAAGGTTTATACATTAGATTGAACTTGAAATTTGATGGAGGCTGAAAGAGTTTATGCCAGTCTGGAATATGTTAACCTGATTCACAATCTTCCTAAGTTCAAATTTGGTTAAATGCTGAACTTGGAAGTTCAAAATTTGTCATACCTTCCATGTAATGGTTGCTCTGCAATTTTTATAGTTATGGTTTCTAGAGCTGTGGTACCATGGGGCTGGTGTTCTTTTCTTGGTTTGCTAATTGTTGGGTGGGATGATAAGATTCTGTGTTTGCTACTTGCAGGACAAAGGTGTTCTACTCACAACTTATGATATTGTACGGAACAACTCAAAATCTTTACGGGGGGACTATGACTTTGAGGACGAGGACAGTGAAGATAGTGTCACATGGGATTATATGATACTTGATGAGGTATTTAGTTACATCCTTTCCCTGTAGTTTTGATTTTTAAATGGACTGCTAATTATTTTGAATGCCTGACTGCATTACTGTAACACATAGTATGTTTTGTCCCCCCCACCCACCCTACTCTAGTTGTACTCACATGCAATATGTTTGCATGTATTGTTTTTATTCTCAAATCTCAATGGAAGTATACAATTTTAAATATAAGAAACTTTGATCTGTTTTGCATGTCGTGCATTCAGCCAATCAGGGACTCATTATTTTGCCAATGCAAGGGCATTTGATTATACAGCAGTGCCTATATAAGTGAGATTCCCAGTACTAGTTATATATTATCAATTGCAAGAATGGGAGTGGTGTAACCCTTTAGCTTTTCAAGTTGGGATATGAGATACTTCCAAGCTGTCAACAACTAATTTAGAGTGATGTTTTTGCGATTAAAAATGTTCAAGAAAAACAAGGGAGTGAGCATTTGGAGCTTGGCAATCTTTTGTAGAAAACAAATAACCGTGAACTTGAGTGGGGTTAACATTCTCAGCTTAGTTGAATGTTTAGGCCTGCAAGGACTGCTTTGTGGACTGTACATGAGGTCTATGAATGTCATTTTAAGGTTTCAAATTTGAAGGCTTATACATGGCAGATTGATGGGGAATCTGCCACTCAGATAGAAGTTCTTCCTTGCCCTCACATTGTGCTTTTTCAAGTTGCAGGTTGGTTCAGGAAGAATATTTTTCTCACTCTGCAGGGTTGGGGAAGGGAGAGGCCAGTCTTGACCCTATTACATTGTGAATCTTATAATCATTTGTTATATTTAAAATTTCACTACTGTTCTCATATTATCACTGCGCATAATAATATATATATATATATATATATATATTTTTTTTGCATGAGCTAACGACCTTTCTGTTGTATTTTATGACTACTACATTATTATCTGACCAACCCATTTACAACCAGGGGCATCTTATAAAGAATCCAAGTACACAGAGAGCCAAAAGTTTGCTTGAGATACCAAGTGCTCATCGTATTATCATCAGTGGCACGCCATTACAAAACAATCTGAAGGTAACTTGTATGGCATTCGTTATGTGATCATTAGTTCTTTTCTAAAATTATACTCCTATTTCAATGCTATGTTTATAGATTTGAATCAAATTCAGATATGTGATCCTTGTATAGTTTTCTGTGTCTTTTTGTTTTTTTTTTTGGAACTAGGAGTTGTGGGCCTTGTTCAACTTCTGTTGTCCTGAGCTGCTGGGTGACAAGAAATGGTAATAATATTCATCTTGCTGCAGTTGTCTTGAGTTATGCTTGTGCTTCTTGTGGCACTAAAAATTGGAGTTTCCCAGGTTTAAGGAAAAATTTGAGTATGCCATTCTTCGCGGAAATGAAAAAAAGGCTACTGATAGGGAAAAGCGTATTGGTTCAGCAGTTGCAAAGGTAATGATATTTTACTATCTTAGTATGGTTAGATTATGGTTTGTGCTTCTTGAACCTGGGTTCTGGTTGATATAAATTGGATGTCTTTTTATCTTTTTGATATGTATGATGGTTTATTATAAGAAATGAAAGCTTGAAATTGTTAACTTCCTCAAAGAATTACAAACATACATTCATATGATTCAACCATAGAACTACTTGACACCACCCCAATAATGGTGCAATATTAAGATAAAGTTCTCAGAAAACTATTTATAATATCCTGTGTTGATTTCTCTTCATTGTCAAAATTCCTATGGTTATTTTTTCTCTCCAAATGGTTCACATGATGCAATGGGGGATCCATTGCCAAATAACCTGGCTTTGATGATGTCAAATCTGTTGGATCCTCCAAAAAGGGAGAAAAGAAGCTTTTATAACGTTCATTTTGTGTCGTTACTTATGGGTTTTAGTAGTTTGATATTAAACGCCATGTTGGTTTGGTTCCTTGTGTACATTGTATATCTTTAATTGCCCTCTTGGCGGTTAAAAACTTCAGTTATGCTGATGCTTAAGGTATCTTACATGTAAAAGGTTTTTAATTTTCTCATAACAATAATCTAAAAATTACTTTGGCAGATAATATTGTGCTTATATAATTTACAAGTAATGGAAATACGTTTGTTCACTAACTGGATATTTCCTTTTAGGGAGCTCTAGCTGGGAAGATCATTTTTACATGTTTTATATCTGCGCAGATACCTATAATATATTATTTACAAATCCAGATCCATTGATACTACTGTTCATTTAAGGTTATGGTACAAGTATCAACCAGTTATTTGTTTTATGCTTTTGGATTTTGCTTATTTCAATAATTTTTATCATACATTTTTCATTAGCCTACTAAGGAGCGGAGAAATTATTCTTACAAAATTCCTGGCTTAAATTAATATTTTCTGTAGGTTCCAGTCTCCTCTGCTTGTCTCTGCAGCCACTTAAATAAGATACCTGAAATATAATAATTATGTCCATATCTATCTGTATTTAGAAGTTAGAATGTTTAGCTTTAACTTTTGAATGACGTTTAGGTTTCCAGTGAGGTTCTAAAGTAATGCATTATATAATTGCCAATAAGTGTTAGTGATGAGCTGCAAGTATGGATGGCTATTTTTAAGAATCTGTTTTCCAAATTCTGTTTAAAAGGAATGGAAAGAAAAACCGTATCAATGTCATTTCCTGACTTTGATATTTATGGTGTGCTATATACTTGTAATTGCCCTATGTATATGCATCTGTTGTATGTCATAAGCTCTTGCACTTGCATCTTGTTTTTTCTTGCTTTCTAACTGGTAGCTGCCAACTTTTATTATTTGAACAGACAAGGACAATAATAGATTGTTAATATATATATATATATATATTTTTTCAGGAGCTAAGAGAACGTATTCAACCTTACTTTTTGCGTCGCTTAAAGAGTGAGGTATTTAATGAAGAAAATTCCAAAACAACTGCAAAACTTTCTAAGAAGAATGAGGTCATTGTGTGGCTAAGATTAACCAGTTGCCAGGTTTGATCTGCTTTTTCTCAGTCTACATTTCATTTCATCTCCCATTGTGGTTTTATTTTAACTGTCTTGTTGATCTCCTAGTTTTCTCAGTCTACATTTCGTTTCATCTCCCATTGTGGTTTCGTTTAAAATGTCATGTTGATCTCCTAGTTTGCACTTGTATTGTGTAGAGACAACTTTATGAAGCTTTTCTGAAAAGTGAGTTGGTTCTGTCAGCTTTTGATGGTTCACCACTGGCTGCATTAACGGTACTGTTCATGATCCTTAATCATGCTTCTGCTGTTTTTTTTTTGTTTTTTTTTTGTTTTGGTAGTTAAATCATTGTTTTTTTTTTTTTTTTTTTTGGTAGTTAAATCATTGTTTTTAAAATATTGTTTAATATCTACTTTTATGATCTAGTTGTGCCTCTACTAGATCATGCATCTGGGGATATCGTCATGGAATTCTTTGTTATTTTTTTTTTTTTTAAAAATAGCTGGTAATGATAATTGGCAAGAAACAAATTTTAAAGATTCATTTTTCTGTGCTACAGTTATAAAAATTCGGATTATTTATATTTTAAATTGTTGTGTTGATAAATTAGTCATAAGATAATTTACTCATAACATTTGTTGGGGACCACGCCTCATGAAGTGGAGGTCACTAGTTTGAATTTCCCTGTCCCCTCCTCTTGGGCCCAAAAATTGCATATAAAAAGCCTTAGGAGATGACAAATGATCCTGTTCTCTTAGTGTCTCATTTTTTAGTGTCTAAACTCTGTTTGCAAAGCAAGATACAACAAAATGCTGATCTTAGTCACAATTCATGACCAAGTGAAAAAACTTGAACTTTAAATTAGTTCCAATGTGCTCTTTAAATTTGTAATGAGATTCCAGTAACACATGAAATCTCATACCCTTGTATACTTTTTTGGGTATTTGTGCTTGTTATATTTGTGCTGAAAGAAGGTACCTAGTCTTTTTGAATAATTACATGATTTTGGCTCCTTTAATGCATACAAAGAATCTCTTTCTTTTCCTTTTTTGTTTTCAATGTTTGGATGGTGGGCATTGTTATATCACTAGCTTTGATAATAATATTTGATCCTCAAGGATGAAGATTTTTCTTAATGTTATGTCTGCCGTTCTTTTACAAAATAATGCATATTGGTTGCCAAATTCTGTCACCTCTATGTTACTTATGAGGAAAAAATACAAAAAATTGTGGGATCATCTAGTAAGCATAGGGATTAAAGATTGAATTTGTGGGAATTGACTTTTTAGGTAGCTATGATTAGACTTTGATGTATTACCTGGTAATTTGACTTCTTGATGTTGGAAAGCTTTCCACTATGGATGGATACAAAAGCTCCTGTAGATTGATATATTGGCCAATAGTAATGTTCTGAGATGCAGTCTGGTTCCGTTGAATAATTAACTTGGCCTGAACCCAGCCCAGCTACAGGATTGGGTTGTCCATTTAGCTGACTGATCCAAACTGGGTTCTGAACATGAAACTAATAATCTAGTTACAAGGAGATTATTGTATAAAATTCATAAATTTTTGAGTCCTTTAAAATGTATTATATGATTCATATGTTAATTACTGGCATGTGTAGACCTACCAATCAACAGAAAATGATTTGTCACTGGACAGGACCATGGATTTTCCATTATTCAATGTGTTCAAACCTTGCCGCTCATTTTTTTCTTTAATAATTCTTCAATGCTTTTCCCCATTGAGCCAGGTTGCAGGGACAAAATTGTCATGCACCTGTCGAAGCTATTCTATTCTTTAGCCCCAGAAATCAGTAAATTAAACTTTATTTTGCTATTTTTTTCCCAAAAAAAGATAACTATAAATATAATTTGATTCGAAACAGATTTTAAAGAAAATATGTGATCATCCACTTCTCTTGACAAAGAGAGCTGCTGAAGATGTATTGGAAGGAATGGAGTCAATGCTAAAACCGGAAGATGTTCATATGGCTGAAAAATTAGCAATGCACATAGCTGATGTCGCTGAGACAGATGACTTGGAAGAGAAGCATGACATTATCTCGTGCAAAATATATTTCATATTATCTTTGTTGGTGAGGAGTGCTGCACATTAATTAATTGATGCTCTAGATATTTAAGATGTTTGCTCAATATAATTTGTGCAATGAATTTTCTTAGGATAACTTGATACGAGAGGGCCATCGTGTTCTTATCTTTTCTCAAACCCGTAAGATGCTTGATCTTATTCAGGTTAGTCTTAACTTTGTTTCCTTTTCAAAATTTCTCTTAAATATAGTTGATAGTATGGGGATATTGGAATGTTTTTTTATTATTTAATTATTACTTTATTGTTTTTGCAAAGATGGATATCTTATTGCATGCATTAGTGTATATTTTAGGACACTTTTCTCTATCAAGGTATCTTTTTTATATTTATTGAATACGCCTGTTTTGTGTGGAATTTATTGCCTCTTCTCATGTATTCTTTCTCAATGATATACTTCATCAACTTGAACCTACAAACCTGCATTCATGTACGGTATAGTTGTTTATATATAGAGCCCACCCCATGCTTGTCATTGCCCTGTTTACATCTTTGGATGTGTGTATGGATGATTGTATTGTTCTAAGGCTCCATTTGGCATTGGATTATAAGCCAATTTTTTCGCTTTTAGCTTTTATGTATAGCTTTTTAAAAGTTCAATTTTTCTTACTTTTTCTCACTTTTTCAAAGTACAAGTATAATTTAGCACACTTTTAGCAAAAATTTTCAGCAAAACAAACAGTAGGTAAAACCTTTTGTCCTAAAACTATGTTCATTTACCAAAAAGAGGGGAAACCAATCTAAAATTATTATTTTGGTCTCCATCACCTTATGTCATTTGCCTTTTGATAGGTTCAACTTCACCCCCCTCTCTCCCCTTCTTCCTATTTCTCCTACATGCCTTCACATTGGGTGTTTACTAGGTAGATCGTGGGTTTATAAGTGATTACAAGGAGATTTAATTGTAACTTGACTACTCTTTTTGGAGTGCATATATGGCTAACGCTTTTCTCGGGAAATTATAAACGGTATCAATCCAACCTTGGTAATGCCATGTGGCTTGGGGGACATTGCAACAAAACGTGGGTCTTGATGAGAATGTCAGTAATTTAAGTGGGGGGAGATTGTGACATCCCAAATTGTGGGGATCCAATTAGATTGGATTGGTACTGTGTGTTGTGCAGGTGTGTGTTGCGTCCCGTATTGGGTGTTTACTAGGTGGATCTTGAGTTTAGAAGTGATTATGAGGAGCCCTAATTATAATTTGACTAGTCCTTTCGGGGTATAAATGCTGATATGACTAGCCCTTTCTTTGAGTTGTTACACTTAATGTGATTGAAGACCATTTCTTGTTCTTTATTTAACTTTTAAATGTCTTTCGTCAATTTTTGTCATCTTAGATTCTTGCTTTTCTTGCTTGTCCTTTCTCTCTCTCTCTCTCTCTCTCTCTCTCTATATATATATATATATACATATACATATATGTATGTATGTATGTATGTTCTTAGTTCTTACATGTTCCTTGTTTATTCTTTGATTTGTTCTAAACACCTAGTACTTGTCTTCGCTAAGAATTGCTTGTTCTGAACTGCCAATGCTGCATTTGCTGCACTTGTATATTTGGCTATATTTGCCACATAATGACTTGTCATAATCTGATCCTAGTTGACCTTCAACCCATCATTTGAGCTTGTTTAAGGGTAAATAAGTCTCACACTGATTGTTGAGGAGTAGAAGTTTAACCTGTGTTTGATTGACATCATGTGAGAAACAAGCAATGCCTTGTAACTATGCAACTGTGGTAGTCACTTTTATTCTCATTGAGGCATGTAGCTGCTTCTATTTTCATTTACATCCATAACATTTATCTGGACGCATTTGGACATTTTATCTATTAATGTTAGTATTATATGGTTATTTGGTATAACATAAGATTTTCCTTGTGTGGTAAGAATAATTTCTTCAGAGTTTTTATGCTGGAGCTAATCTCAAGGTAAATCTCATTAAGATTGATAGTCCTTATTTTAGGATAGTTTGCATAAGATCTCCCTGTATCTTAATAATTTTAGCATTAGATTTGTCATTGAAGTTTTGTCCTATGTGGTTATTCATCCATATTGTCATTTGATAAACTCATTAGATGTCAAATTTACATCCTTGGTTGTACGCTAGTTGTAGTCAATTCCAATAGAAGTTTTATTGATCAAGTCAAGCATAACAATATAGAAACTTGGGGATTTTAAATAAGATTACCAAAGCAAATAAAATAAATTCCCTAATCTATTAGGTTAACTAGGCCCAACTAGAGGTGAGGTTCCGTCATGCATCCAGAGCCACTGGATGGACCATCTTCTTGCATCAATGCCCATAAACACCCGTGATTGGAGGCCTATCTAGTGTCTTCACCATTGTGAAAATGAAATCTATCCTTGTTCACCTTAGATGCATGTTGGTGCTTGTTCTTTTGCGTCATCCTTTTTTTGAAATGAACTATATCGAAAGTGTGATGATTGAGCAGATTTAGAATTCAGACAAAGCTTTGGTATTTCTTTTAATCATCTAATAAATTTTAGTTTATGGATAATTAAATGCCAGTGATCTCTAATACAAGTGTCACCTTCTTCCCCTGTAAAAGCACAATGGCAAGTTAGGTTCTGGGTTTAAGAGCCATTGGCTACGTGTGTAATTACCAATAAAAAAATGTATCTGCAAGTTGAAATGATGAGTTATGATAGTACATTGATGGTTTGTTAAGTGGCATGTTTTCTTATTGACCTGTAATTTGTGCTACATCAGGCTTTCTTGCTAGTTTACATATTAGTGATTTGTTGTTTTGTAGAATTCAATAATATCCAAAGGATATGAATTCTTGCGCATTGATGGTACCACAAAAGCTGGTGACAGACTTAAGATTGTTAATGTAAGTGTTGTATATAATAAAAATGGTAAGATTTTTTTTTTTGGTAAAAATAAATTGATTCTCATGTTCCTATTATCTTTAGGATTTCCAAGAAGGTGTTGGAGCCCCCATATTTCTCTTGACATCTCAAGTTGGTGGTTTAGGCCTTACGCTAACTAAAGCAGATCGTGTGATTGTAGTTGATCCTGCTTGGAATCCCAGGTGCTCTTTATATCCATTTTTTTTTTTTCTTTAAAAAAATGGATGACTTTGACAAACCCACCTTGTAAGTTAGACAAAAAAATTAGCAAGAATTTCTTTGTAATATTTTTCACTTGTAACGAACATTGTTCGGGAAACTTCTTTGTCTTGTCTAGTAGTCATTGCCGCCATAAAGTTATTCTATTTTTGAGTGAATTAATATGACTGTATGAACTGTAATTCTTCACAGTTTTTGTTGGTTATTTGCATAATAAAGTTTTTTACAACCTTGCTCTCTCTCTCTCTCTCTCTCTCTCTCTCTCTCTCATATGTTTCATCATAGTTGCAAAAAAAGGGTTCATCATGCATCTGTCACATCATTTTACTGTTTCTATTCTAATTCTATTTACTTTACCTTTGCTTTATTTTTGTCCCATAAAATAGACGTTGTTTACTGTTTATCAGTTTTAGTTGTTTGTCAGGTTACCTATCATTTAAAAATTAAGTGTCTCTGCCTAGTGGGCAGCAGATTTTTTTGGTTTGGCCAAATATGAATCTAATCTTAAAGAAGTCAATGTAGTCTTGTTAATAATATCATACCATTGGTAATGGCAAAGTGGAGTGTGAAGAGAAGGGTTGGGGTGTTAGCAATCTGTGGAAGTAACAGAGGTCAAGGAAGTTGTTGAGGATCAGTTACAAAGTTGCGTTGCTGAATATTTCTTGTCTTCTCTTTCACTTCTTTATCTGACTCAAGTTGGCATTGAATAATATTTGCAAAAAACCATTTACGCATGGCTGCTTTGTTAATGTAACCTCGCTTGGTAGTCTCTTTGTTAAATTTTAAATTCCTCTGTTGGTTGTAGTGGTGTCCAAGTTATATGGTCTTTGAATTATTCACAATTTTCTTCTGTCTTCCTTGATTTCCAATTCACCTGTGGATCAAGATTTGTTAAACTGAATTTAAGTTTGTTTGTTTGTTTATCCCGCAGTACGGATAACCAAAGTGTTGATCGTGCTTATCGAATTGGGCAAACAAAGGATGTCATTGTATATAGATTAATGACATGTGGAACTGTTGAAGAAAAGATATATAGAAAGCAGGTGAAGTTTATTTCCCCTATATGCTCTATTCAGGCTGTACAGATGCAAATATTTGATCATGCCATGGTGCATGAAGCTTGCCATGGGAACCTCTTGTTTGCTTGAGGTTCAATATGTTGCTGCTAATACAGAAGCATTGCTGCCCTTTGCTTTAAGTCATATAAAGCTGCTTAAAGGAAATATCTAAGACAGTTCAGGTTTCAAAATGTTTAAAAGTAAAAAAACCCTTGAATGAGTCACATTGAATAAAGATAATATGAGGTCAACATGTTATATTGGACTGTTTTTCTTTCTTTGTGTATAAAATGCAAGCTTCCAGACTTATATGCAGGAGTTCTCTCTTTTTTGGTGTTTTGCAATTATATGGCATGAGATTTGCTTCCTAGCATATTTATTGGTTGAAAGTATGTTCCAACAATACTTTCTAAAGTTTGAGGCATTAAATATAATTGCGTTAATTTACTGCTTGAATGTATGATTTAGATATATAAAGGAGGATTGTTTAAAACTGCAACTGAGCATAAAGAGCAAATTCGGTACTTCAGCCAGCAGGTATGCACTCAGAAAAAAGTGTTTTGCTTTACTACCCAGATTTCAAGACCATTACTGACCCAAGGGTTTGATGTTCTGTACTAAACTTATGATAATTTTTTTATAGGATCTTCGGGAGCTTTTTAGTCTCCCAGCACAGGGGTTTGATGTCTCTGTTACCCAGCAGCAGTTACATGAAGAGCATGATTGCCAGCATATAATGTACTGATACTGAGTCTATGGAATTTAAGTTTATATTGTAAAATATATTTTTTTTAAAAGAATAAATTTAATAATGCTTGTCTTAGTAGTCTTTGTGTGCAGAGTTGTGCTTATGAACATGTTTTTGCATTCTATGTCTTCAGTGCTAGAACATGAGTCAATTTATATTTTGGGGTTTGTCATAAACCTGAAAACACTAGATCATAATCTACCCTGTAAAATTATAATCGAATGTTTCTTCGTATGCTAGAAACTCTCATTTTATTTGAATGTTGAGGTGGTATAAAGTTTCTGTCAACCTGTTTGGGTTTATTAGTTGCTGATGATTTTGAACAATGTCAACTTTGTATTGATCTAGGAAGAATTGAAGGAAGCAAAACGGAAATGCCAAAACTAAATTGTTTTCTTTGTTAAGCATTTTCTTAAGAAATTCTCCTTTCATTGTTCTCTCATGGATGCATATGGAAGCTAGAGTAATGGCGATACTCTGAAGATAATTTAGGTGTTTGTCTGTTGTAAGATTCTTCTATATGGAAATTTTATGACTCAAGCCCTTATTACCTTATTATTTACTTATAAAAAAAATCCTGATATTTTTACCTTGAGGAACAAATAAGTTGGATGACAATTTCCTTATTGGTTGTTGGTTAAACTAGTAAAATTTGAGCTGTTGTGTCTTGGCCATAACTAACTTTTTTTTCCCTTCTAGGTAAAGAACTTGTACTTTCATTTTGACAGTTTCAATCATAAGAGGAACAGTTATACAATACTAAAGAGCCTGAAATGGGCACAAGTGATGTGCATGCACATTACATGCCAATAAATTTGGATGGAGTTGAAGGGATCATGCACATAAGACTATGCTGATTGCAAGTCAACTTTTTCTTGAAACTAGGATCGAAATGTCTTAGGGTGACTGGGTGTGTGTGTGTGAGAGAGAGAGAGAGAGACAGACAGAGAGAGGTGTCTTAGGGTGATTGGAGTTCTGGCGTCTGAAAGTTTGAAACAAATATTGAGATGGTGTCTATGCATAAGTGGGAGACTATTAAGGAAATATCTGTCAAAAGGCCTGTTTTGTGTTTATGTTCTATTCTTGTTATGTTCGTGAAATATTATTATTATTAAATAACGGACACCAATAGTGGTGATTTCCTTTCTACATTATAATTGATGAAGATGAAATATAGAAGTCCATAAAGTTAAGGTTTTGTAGAAGTTTCTAGATATATGAATAGCAGTCTTGCTTAACACCTTTATATAATAAGATTTAGGCCACTGAGGCAATATGAAACTTTTATTATGCTGTTCACATGCATGACATTTTCAGATTTTGTGCGCTTGTTTGGCTTTAGGATCTGTAGTATGATCATGAAATTCACTTCTCTTCTATTTTAATTTCAATAATTTTTCTTGTTTGTCATAGGGATGACTATTTGAAAGCTCACATAGAGTTCTTGCAAACTCAAGGTATAGCAGGAGTTAGTCACCACAGTTTACTCTTCTCCAAGACAGCACCTGTACAAGTTGTACAAGAAGAAGATGAAGAGATTAGGTGATTCCCTCTCTTGGCTTGTCACTTTCAATTTTTGCACTCCATTCATTTTAATTTTAAATTTTTGGTGCCTTCATTTGGACCATTATAGGGCAAAGGAATTTACATAAAATCTGTTCCCTATTTTTGCATGGTGCTGTGTCTATGTTTAATTAATAGATTTACGAATCCTAAATTGTCATATAACTAATTCTCTGGACTGGTGCTTTTGCCCCCTCCCCTCTCCATTTTGTCTATGTTTTGTTTAATTCCCTTATTTAGCTTTTCTATTGGGTTACATGTGTAACCTAACAAGCTTTGGCAAACTATCCAAATGGTTCAGTTAGTTTTGAACCAATCTTAAAATAAAGTTGATGAACTCTAGCTTAAATGACATCTCCTTACTGCGTAAGAACATGGTAGAGCATATGGTTGCAGGTTGAAGACTTAATCTCGAAACAAAAACTAGTTCAACTTTTAACTAGCTCCAAATTAACCCCAAATAATGAAGATACCAAATTTTAGCATACGAAAAAACCCAAATTATAGAAATAAAAAAAGAAATAGAAAGAGCAGCTTCACAAATTAACCAACAACCAAACATAGAGTAGAAATTGCAACAAAGCACTCCAAAATTTCAAGGCTGGCTAAACTTCTTCAATATGAAACTTTTATTATGCTGTTCACATGCATGACATTTTCAGATTTTGTGCGCTTGTTTGGCTTTAGGATCTGTAGTATGATCATGAAATTCACTTCTCTTCTATTTTAATTTCAATAATTTTTCTTGTTTGTCATAGGGATGACTATTTGAAAGCTCACATAGAGTTCTTGCAAACTCAAGGTATAGCAGGAGTTAGTCACCACAGTTTACTCTTCTCCAAGACAGCACCTGTACAAGTTGTACAAGAAGAAGATGAAGAGATTAGGTGATTCCCTCTCTTGGCTTGTCACTTTCAACTTTTGCACTCCATTCATTTTAATTTTAAATTTTTGGTGCCCTCATTTGGACCATTATAGGGCAAAGGAATTTACATAAAATCTGTTCCCTATTTTTGCATGGTGCTGTGTCTATGTTTAATTAATAGATTTACGAATCTTAAATTGTCATATAACTAATGGACAAAGTTTAGCTACAAAATTGGTTGTAGCCTTAGGCTACAAAATCACTTAATAAAATAAATATTACTGCATATTTTGAAAATCTAACCGTTGAATTACATGTTCTTTACGCTCTTAATGCACATGTCAATTTTTGTGTCAATCGGATATCATTTATTATATAATCTATAATTTTATATTTTATGCATAATTTTAAATTAAAAAAACTTGCAATTTAAAAATTTATTGATGACATAGCTATTGATTTTTAAATTTCTTGAAATTTTGCAAACATGGAGGACATAAGAAGAAGATGCAATCCAATGGTGGATATGTCAAAATTCACCTCTAATAAAAAGATATTGAATGAGTTTGTAGCCTAAGGCTACAATCAATTTTGTAGCTAAACTTTGTCTATAACTAATTCTCTGGACTGGTGCTTTTGCCCCCTCCCCTCTCCATTTTGTCTATGTTTTGTTTAATTCCCTTATTTAGCTTTTCTAGTGGGTTACATGTGTAACCTGACAAGCTTTGGCAAACTATCCAAATGGTTCAGTTAGTTTTGAACCAATCTTAAAATAAAGTTGATGAACTCTAGCTTAAATGACATCTCCTTCCTGCGTAAGAACATGGTAGAGCATATGGTTGAGGTTGAAGACTTAATCTCGAAACAAAAACTAGCCCAACTTTTAACTAGCTCCAAATTAACCCCAAATAATGAAGATACCAAATTTTAGCATACGAAAAAACCCAAATTATAGAAATAAAAAAAGAAATAGAAAGAGCAGCTTCACAAATTAACCAACAACCAAACATAGAGTAGAAATTGCAACAAAGCACTCCAAAATTTCAAGGCTGGCTAAACTTCTCAAGCCATAAAATAAATCAACAACAAACAGCTCCTCATGAA
This sequence comes from Quercus suber, assembly GCF_002906115.3. Classification (NCBI taxonomy): domain Eukaryota; kingdom Viridiplantae; phylum Streptophyta; class Magnoliopsida; order Fagales; family Fagaceae; genus Quercus; species Quercus suber. Next base: position 273,544 of record NW_027069919.1, on the reverse strand, counting down.
TCCACAAAACTAGGTACAAAACATTACAAAGTAGCAAATAGCCCTCACCCAAGTCCTCGTAAGTCCTATTTGGCAGCTATGGAAGTAAACCCAATTGACAAAAACTGCAAGAAAACTCCAGAATTGCATTTTGAAAAAATGGAGCATCCATGCTTATAGATTTCCTTTTTGGGTGCAGCAAAAAAGCAACTACATTTGTTGGATGTTCATCATCAAGTTCTTCACTTGAACGTACTGTTGACGGGTGTGGTCTAAAAGCAACTATCATAGTGAATTTATTTTTTAAAGTTACAAATCTATTTGTTCTTGTAGTGAGAACTTGCCTTATATTTTGGTAGCGCTGCATATGCTTTCAAACCAAAGGATGTAAACATGACCAAGAAAAGTTCTTCCCCTGACAGTGGGGGTAAATTGACGGAATCTGACATTAAAGAGAAAATCAAGCATCTATCTCAAATGCTTGCAAATAAGGTACGTATTCTCTCTCTTTATAGCTAGGTAAATAATTTTGATCTTGTTGAAACCATGCTAGTGTTGGTAAAAGCGTGGGTTGCACTTAAGCCCAAAGGCTTCATGGAGTTTAGGTGCAAAATGCAAGTGTGCTCCTAGTTGAAGAGTAACAAAATTTTTAAAAATAATTTAGTAAATTTGAAAATAATTATTAATGGACAATATAACAATTAAGTGGTCAATTGATCATATAAAATTGAAATATAGTATTTTATATGATTCTCTTGTGCTTTACAAAATATACATAACCATGATATTTGATAGTAATGATTAAAATGAAGACATGAAGTACATGGTTGCATCAAATAATACCCCCAAAGCAAAGGCTGAAAAGCACTAGAATGTTAAGTAATAATTTCTATGCCTAACAAAAGCAATGCAATGCAACCCTAAAGTATTTAATCATCATCCTTATTAAACATAGGACCATCAAAATTGTCATCAAAAGATTTGTAATCTTCATCATATTCTCCACCTACTTTTTCTAAATTAATAGCCTCTCCTTAAGAGGGGGGGGGGGGGGGGGGGGGGGGGAAGGAAGAAGAGAAGGTGGTCATGTCTGTTGTGTCTGTGAAGAAAGGAGAATTTAAAAAAGAAGCCAAAGGGGAGAGAGAGAGAGAGAGAGAGAGAGAGGTAAAAGGTAAAATTTGTCTTGCTTGAGTCTCCTTTGGTGAGATCAATGTTTGGTGTGACTGAGTGGTTTGTGGAATGAGGTCTCAAATCAACTTTTACATATAGAATTGTAACGGAGTGGACAGGTGGGCTTAGGGGTATTATCATAACATAAAATTGACTTTTGTATAGTAAATCAACATTATATATCAACAGCATTAAGATCTAACTGGTGAATTTCACATTTAGTTTATATATTATAAAAGGAAATTAAAAAAGCTCCAAAAAGCGTGCCGAAGGTGCTCTTTTGCAAATGTGCCTTGCTTTAGAGGTGAAAAGAATTGAGCTTCTAGTGCTTTGTACTTAAGCGTGATTTTACCAACCATTGGCCTCGCACAAGATTTGGATCAAATTAGTCCTCTTTTGGAGGGTCTTTTTCAGCTTTATGGAACAGTGGCTATCATATTGGCCTGTTTGGTGACCAATGGTGCTGTAGTTTGCCATTTTTGTGAAGTTGGCTACAGACTATTTTTATTTTTTATTTTTTGGAGAAGCAGTCGAAGGATAGCTTTTAATAGCAGCTGCAGCTTCTCATATTCTGAAAATTGACAGGTCTGCTATACTGAACCTTGATTAGTTAATAAAAGCTTCAATAGGAGATAATTCAGCTGGACGTCTAGTGAAGGTTGCTAGTTGCACTTTAGTTGGAGATGTTCACATAACTGGGTTAATTTAGGATTGCTAACCATGTCAAACATTCTGAATATCTCACCCTTTTTCTTGCAATATTCTATATTTACGTTGACGTCTTAGGCCAATAATATGGGATTTAGCTCAAACTATCCAAATTGTAGAACTGAGCAGAATACAGTTAAAGTTCTATAATTCCTTCAAGGGCCTAAGTAACTGCACTTCCAAGTAACATCCCTGAGATTAAATAGACAAATCTTGACCACTGTATAGCTATCCAACATTCATTATGTGTGTTTTATATTAAACTGCATTGAATTGAGTTTGTTTTGTCATATTTCAGTTATATTTTGTCTTGATTAAAATATAATCTTATTCAGGTTTCTTCTGTTTGACTTTCATTATTCTCTTTTTTAGGCTATGGTTTCCAGGTTACCTGATAAGGGAGAAAAATTACAAAAGCAGATTGCTCAACTGAATTCTGAGCTCTATAAAATGAGGAAAGAAGAAAGAACTGAAAACCAAGTTATTGATTTGGATGATTTGAGTGGGGAGATTCAAAGGGTTTTGAATGTATAGATTGTTGATGCTGATTAAACAAACGTAATCTTTCGAACAAGAAATACTATGTTTATTTGTAGGGTTGATTGATCATATGTTTCTATGATTTGGAGTATACTGCCTCTGTTTTGTGTACTTATCCACACAGAAAAAAGCCTCTGTTTTGTGTCAGAAATTCTTGCGCAATGTAAGTGTCACCATGCATTGATATCATGTGACAGGATTTACGTTCTTTGGAGTATTTATTTAGATTAAATCTGTATTTTTTTTTTTGTCTGGCTGCTATATATTGGCCTGTGCTTGTTGCTGCCTTGTGATAAATGAGAATTATGTTTCATTGAGAGTGCCAATGAACTTGAAAATCCAGTCTCAAATAAGCGCTAGTAGGAGTTTGCAAGTGCCAAAAGGGTACTATAGCGATGGCATTTGTTCTGCATCCAACTTCTTTCTTCCCTGCAAATTTGTTAGGTCATGTTCTAGAGCCCATATGGGATTTTATGTTAATCTTTCTAGTCATAGTGCACCTAGATTTGGCCATTCAGAACTTTAATTTTTGCCCATGATTATGGTTCTCAAAATTTCGATTTGGATTTTATGATTTTACAATTTTATGATCTCACCTGAATCTTTCAAGGATCTTGGCGATCGTTCAAAATTGTATGATTTTGACGATTTTAAACGATCCTACTTTCTTTCAATCTTTTTTAACTTGACAAAAGGTTCAGTTGCGCTCAAATGAAAAATAACACTCCAATAGATCAAATTTTGCTATTTTAATGTAGAGAGATGTGTTAGTTGAATTAAACGAAAAATAACATCCCTATAGAGTGTCACGTTTTGAGATTTTTGGCCTCTTTAAATGATTGTTTTTCTTAAATAATGTAGAATTTTACGATTCACGATCTGATTTAGAATCTTACCTACCTCTCACGATCTTATGTAGAATCTCAATTTTAACAACATTTTGTGATCCTTGAAATATGGAGTGTACCTGACATGAGACCAAGAAGTTGAGTTGTTTCAGATGCTTGGAATTCAACACTAAACTCTTGGCATGAGGCAATGGAAGGGAGAGATGTATAATGCTCGGTCCAATTGCTCAAGCTACTAAAGCTTTAATGATAATGGTATTAGAGGAAAGATTCCAAAATAGTTTTCAAATTGCAAATGATAGACTAGGCAATTATCCTCGTCCAAAAGAGCCAGCTTGGACGAGGATAGGGCGCCATAAAGACGGCTACTTAATGCCCCGACAGTTACATGTCAAGGATGAGACCGTTGGGGCCTCCATTAAGGCCAAATTAAATAGGCCTGAGACGTTACCAAATGAGCCTTCAAGTCACCAATTAAGGACTACGGCTAGTAAGAAGAGCCTATTTATAGGACCTACAAAATCTCAGACAAGGTACATACACACTAATCATTTTACTCATTTTACTGAATTCCCTCTTTTTTAAGCTCCATTTGCTGACTTTATCATCAGAGACTTTGTGGTCGGCACTACACTGGTGACCACTTGAGAGAATCCCCCTTCTTTCATTAACCTTGCAGGAATCTGGACGAACTTGTATTGGAAGCCTTCTGGACAAACCTAACCACCGACGATCTCAGCATCATCAGTTTGGCGTCGTCTATGGGGACGAGAAATTCAGACTTTCGTTTGAAATCGCAGTCTCAATTGGTTTTGACATCTGGATGGAGTCTAATACCCCACAAGATTCTGTAGCATTAGCTTTGCAAATTCAGACACTTACAGCTAGTGTGGAAGAACTCACCAGGAAAAACTAAGAGATGAGGCTACAACTACAACATGAAGAAAATTGTTCACCCACGAAGGTTGGGACTAATAGGAATAATGATGAAGATAGCCACAGGAGAGATGACTACTGACAACCGAACTCTTCAAACGAAGCAAATTCAGACCTCTTCAGAGATATGAGGAAGGAAATGGACGAGTTGAGAATGCGATGAGGGAAAAGACTGACCGGAATTTGGACAGGATGGTCAGAAGGACAAACTCACCCTTCACTGCAAAAGTCCTGGAGTGTCCCTTGCCCTTGAAGTTTCTTCTGCCACAGCTTGAATCATTTGATGGTCTGAAGGACCCGTTGGACCATATCATTACCTTTAAAACAACTTTGAGTCTACAGCAACCCCCAGACAAGATATTGTGTTGCTCCTTTCCTACCACCCTTAAAGAAACAGCGTGAGTGTGGTTCAGTAAACTAACAACATCGTTCATTGACAACTTCAAGCAGCTGGGCAATTCATTTGTACGCCATTTCGTAGGTGGGCAACATCAGAAAAGACCAGCGAACCATTTGCTCACCATCAGGCAAGGAGAGAATAAGGCCCTAAGGTCATATGTGAAACGTTTTACCAGAAAAGTCCTAGAAGTTGACAAAGTGGATGACAAGGTGCAGTTAACCACTTTTAAAGAAAGTTTAAAATCTAGGGAGTTCGTAGTTGCCTTCGCGAAGAGCCTGCCGAAGACAATGGCCGAGATGCTGCTGAAAGCCCAGAAGTACATGAATGCAAAAGATGCCTTAGCTGTGATAGGGGAAGAAAGCAAGCCTAAAGGGAAGGAAAGTGTCAGGGAAGACCGAAAGGGACATAAGAGGGAAAGGAACGATCGTTAGACTAGCTCCGATGGAAATAAGCGAAGAGATGACAAAATTTCACAGATGGTAAAATTCACTTCTCTAGTGATGCCTGTCAGCAAAATTTTAGCGCAAATTAAGGACGATCATCACCTTAAGTGGCCAAAACCACTTCATTCCTTGCCGAATGTACAAGACAAGAGGAAATATTGTCGTTTCCATAAAGACCACGGCCATTACACCGAGGATTGTGGAGACTTGAAGGAGTAAAGAGAAGAAATGATCCAGAAAGGTAAGTTGCAAAAGTTTGTAAAAAAAGGTGAGTCCAGCCGAACTAAGCACGATCGTAGAGAAAAATTTGACAACCTGCCCATAGACAAAGACAAGTCATACAACCGTCCGCAGAACGCGATCAAAGAGATAAAGACGATTGCTGGAGGACCATCCATCGGTGGATTTTTAAGAAGTTCCAATAGAGACTCGTGAACAACGTTCACGGAATGCATCCTTTGAAGCAGAGAAGGTGAACAAGTATGGACATCCTATTCTCGGAGGAAGATGGTAGAGGCGTGAAGCAACCACATGACGACCCCCTGGTTATCATGCTTATGATATAGGGATTCAACACTAGACGAATTCTCGTTGACAATGGTATCTCTGCTAACATTATTTACCTTTCGGCTTTCCAACAACTAAAGGTGGATCCCAAGAGGTTGTGACCATTTGAATCTTCCCTCATTAGCTTCAGCGAAGACCGGGTGTACCCTAGAGGAATAGTGATACTAATGGTCATAACGAGATCCTATCCCCTATAAATCACCAAACAGCTTGACTTCCTAGTGGTGGATTGCCCATCATCATACAACGTGATCATCGGAAGACCCATGCTCAATCGTTGGAAAGTAGCAACGTCTACGTACTACCTGAAGGTAAAATTCCTAACTGAACACGGTATAGGCGAAGTCAAAGGAGACTAGGTGTTAGCCAGAGAATGCTACTAAGCTATTCTAGCCGCAAAGGAGAACCACACCTGGATGATTGAGGAGGAAGAGAAAGAAAAGGTGGAAGCAGTAGAAACGGTAGAGTTGGTAGACAGAGAACCAATGAAGACAACGAAAATAGGGATGAACCTAAATGATCAAATGAAGATAGAACTGGTGCAATTTCTTAAGGAAAACTTGGACATTTTTGCATAGAGTCACAAAGACATGCCCCGTATAGCGGTAGAGGTTATTCAGCATCGTCTGAATGTCGATCTAGAAAAGAAACCCGTCCAACAAAGACAACGAGTCTTAGCCCCTGAATGTAACAGGGCCATCATGGACGAGGTAGACAAGCTGCTCTCAATTGGCTTCATCTGAGATAGGGCTATCCACGGGTCGGTCTGGGTCAGGTTTGTGCCCAACTCGGAACCAACTCGCCAGAATCGGGTGGAAAAAAAATAGACCCACTGCCGACCTACCGAAGTAATCGGGTCAGGCGGTTCACACCATCAACGAGTGTCGAGTGGGTCGGTCAGAGTCAAAGATCTGAGAAGACGGCAGAAAGCAGTGAAAAAAACAAAAAAAAAACCGACGAAGAAACCCAGATTTTGACGATAATTTTTCCAGATTCCGGTGATTTTTCACTTAGATTCGGTGAGATTTTGCCAGATCTGATGAAAATATCACCGGATTTGATGAAATTTCGCCAGATCCGGTCAAAATCTCACTGGATCTAAGGGAAATATTGTCGGAATCTGGGTTTTTTCGCTGGATTCTGGAAATTTATCGCCGGATTCTAGAAAACCATCGCCGAATTCTAGAAATTTTGTTCGAGAACTGGAAATTGTTTAGTCGGATAGGGTTTTTTGGGTTTTAGGGGAGGAAAACCAAAATCGACTCGCCGGAATTGGTTTTCTCGTGTGAAGACCTGCCGGAGCAGTCGGGTCGGCCGGATTCAGGTTGGTTCTTCGGGTGGGTTGGGTTACCGGATCAATCTGGACAGCCCTAATCCGAGAGGTTTACTACCCCGACTGGGTAGCCAACGTTGTCTTAGTAAAAAAAGCAAATGGGAAGTGGAGGATGTGTGTGTGGATTTCACCGACCTGAACAGTGTCTACCCTAAAGACAACTTCCCATTGCCAAGGATTGACCAACTGGTAAATTCCACCATCAGGCATAAGCTCCTCACTTTCATGCATGCCTTTTCAGGCTATAACCAAATCAAGGTGTCAGAAGAAGACAAGGAGAAGACTGCCTTCATCACTAGTCAAGGGATTTACTGTTACAAAGTAATGCCCTTCAAGTTGAAGAATGCAGGAGCCACTTACTAGAGGTTGGTCATCAGGATGTTTAGTTGACAGATCGGAAGGAACATGGAGGTATATGTTGACAATATGCTCGTCAAAAAATAAGGAAGAGAACACACACTTGGACGACCTTAAAGAGACCTTCGTGACCCTTCGTTAGTACCAAATGAGGTTGAACCTTGGCAAATGCACCTTTAGGGTGTCATCAAGAAAATTTCTCGGGTTTATGGTATCCTAACAAGGAATAGAAGCCAACTCGGAGAAGATACAGGCCACAATGGAAATGAACTCTCCGAAGATAGTAAAGGTGGTATAAACGCTAACAGGAAGAATCACCGCCTTCAATAGGTTCATCTCCAAAGCTACAGACAGATGTCTGCCTTTCTTCAAAACCTTGAAACAGGCTTTTGCCTGGATGAGTGAATGCAAAGAGGCCTTCCAAGAGCCAAAACATTATTTGAGCAGTCCTCCCCTCCTAAGCCCATCAAAGCAAGGGGAAGATTTGTTCTTATACATCGCAGTGTCAACCACGACCGTGAGTGCAACTTCGATTCAAGAAGAGAATAGGGTATGACTCCCCATTTACTACGTGAGTCAAGTGTTCCAAGGAGCCAAGGCCAGATGTCCATGCATGGAAAAGATTATTTTCGCCTTAACTGTAGCCTCGTGAAAGCTTCGTCCCTACTTCCAAGCTAACCCCATTTTGGTGATGACAGACCAACCCATAAAGAAAGCAATGAACAAGCCCGAAGCAGCAGGGAGGTTATTACAATGGTTGATTGAGCTAAGTCAATTCGATGTTGAATATCGTCCCAGAACAGCCATCAAAGCTCAGGTATTGGCTGACTTCATCGCAGAGTTCACCCTATCAGAAAACGAAAAAGCACAGGACGAATTAGAAAGCTAGACGATATTTACAAATGGATCATTAGTTCAAAAAAGAGGAGGGGTCGGGGTTATCATCAATACTCACGAGGGGGAAACCCTCAAATATGAAGTACGACATCAATTCCCTGCCATCAACAATGAAGTAGAGTACAAAGTCATACTGACAGGAATCAGGATTGGGAGAGCCTTGGAAGCCAAAAACGTACTCCTCAAAAGCAATTCTAAGCTAGTGATAGGGCAGATAAAAGAAGAATACGAAGCAAAAGAAAGCAGGATGCAAAGTGGACTTCATGCAAGTCCCCTGAAGCTGGAACTCAGAAGCAGATGAAGTGGCAAGGCAAGCATCGTCAAAGGAAGGAACGAGTTTGCCCAATTTGAAAGTGGAAGTGCAAAGGCATCCAAGTATTAAAGAACTCCACACTTTCGTGATCCAGAGCCAGAATAGTTGGATGAACCCAATCCTTTCTTTCCTACGAGATGGACGCCTTCCAGCAAGCTAGACAAAGCAAGGAAGGTCAAGAAGTGAGTGGCTAGGTTCACAATCCTGAATGACACTCTGTATAAAATGGGCTTTTCCATGCCCTACCTGAGGTACGTTGAGGAAGATGAAGCCAAATACATCCTGGAGGAGGTCCATGAAGAAATCTATAGAGACCACGCAGGGCCGAAATCCCTGGTTAGCAAAATCATCAAAACAGGCTATTATTGGCCAACCATGTAGAAAGATGCAAAGGAATATGTGGAGAAATGTGATAAATGCCAGAGGTTCGAGAATGTTCAACATGTCGTCGGAGAAAAGATGACGTCCATAACCTCCCCATGGCCTTTTGCTCAATGGGGGATCGACATCATGGGCCCCCTACCCCAAGGTAAAAAGCAAGTAAAATTTCTGTTAATTGCAATAGATTATTTCACTAAATAGGTAGAAGCAGAAACTTTGTCAACAATCACGGGAGCGAAGGTCCAGAGTTTTATGTGGAAAACTATAGTCTGCAGGTTTTGCATATCAAGGACGATCATATTAGATACTGGTCGTCAGTTCGACAGCCAGGAATTTAAGAGCTTTTGTTCAAAACTTGAAATCAAGAACCAATTTTCTTCACCAGAACACCCACATACCAACGGACATACGAAAGTGACAAATTGAACGTTTTTGAAGATCATCAAAGTTTGCCTAGAGGGGGCAAAGGATACATGGCCAGAAGAGTTACCAAATGTCTTATGGGCCTACAGAACCACAGCCAGAACCCCAACTGGAGAAACACCATTCAAGGTCACCTGTGCTAAAGTAGTAATATAAGTTGAAGTATGAATCACCAACATAAGAAGAGAATTCTTTTAAGGAGGTAGCAATGACAATCATTTAAAGGTCAACCTGGATTGCCTGGATGAGACAAGAGAGGAAGCATCCAAAAGAATGACAAAGTACTAGCAAAAGATGACCGAGTACTACAACAGAAGAGTAAAGCTCAAAAGACTAAACATAGGAGATCTCATTTTATGTAGAATCACACCAGCAACAAAGGACTCAGCACAAGGAAAGTTCGGACCAACTTGTGAAGGACCCTACAAGATCGTCCACTACTCAAGACAAGGAAGCTATCACCTGGAATTGATGGATGGGAAGAGATTGCCACGATCATGGAACATCGAGCATTTGAAGAGGTATCATCATTAGAGACAAACCATTGTTGTAATCATAAAAGAAATCCTTTATTGAAGGAAATAAAGCAATAAAAGTATTATTCAGCAAATATTCTCAAAAGTTGCATACAAACAAACCATGGATGATCTTATTATCAAGATAGTAAACCAAAAAAAAAAAAAAAGAAGAAGAAGAAAAAAAAAAAAAACCAAGTGATAAAATTCGTAAATTACTAAAAATGGCTAAGTGCTAAAATTCCTTAAATGGATGTAAATCACTGATGAAACCAAGTGCTAAAATTCCTTAAACGAATGCAGATCACCTAAAAATGGCTAAGTGATAAGATTCCTTAAATGGATGTAAATCATCGACGAAGCCAAGTGATAAGATTCCTTAAATGGATGTAATTCACCTAGAAATGGCTAAGTGATAAGATCCCTTAAATGGATGTAAATCATCGACGAAGCCAAGTGATAAGATTCCTTAAATGGATGTATATCACTAACGAAGTCAAGTGATATGATTCCTTAAACGGATGTAAATCACCTAGAAATGGCTAAGTGATAAGATCCCTTAAACGAATGTAAATCACCGACGAAACCAAGTGATAAAATTCCTTAAATGGATGTAAATCACTAACGAAGCTAAGTGATAAAATTCCTTAAACGGATTTAAATCACCTAAAAATTGCTAAGTGGTAAGATTTCCTAGACGGGTGTATATCACTAACGACGCCATGTGAGACGTAAACCGCTAGAGAAGAAAAACAAACATTGCAACCCCGAGCGAAGACAAAAGTCATCCAAACAAGGCTAAAAGATTGCCACCTCACGGCAAAAGCCAAAAAAAAAAAAAAAGTTCACTCAACAAGAAAATAACATACTGGGCACCACCACAAAAAATATGTATATAACAGGAGCAAATAAAAGAAAAAATGTTTTAGGTCGTGGCCTCACCTACAGGAGCTTCCTCAGGTTCAGGATCATTGCTTTCTATAGCGTTCTCTTCAAGAGCAGCAGCAGCTTAGGCAGCCTCATCAGCCTCCATCTCCTTTGTCCACATCCTCAAAGTCTAATTCCTCCAAGTTGACTCCAAAGGGGTTCTTTACCATATACCGCCTAAGGAGTTCAAAGGCTTTATAATACCAACTAAAGAGCAGTGTTGTACTCTTCAGTCAGTTAGAAAGCCTGAATAGCCTTGGCAGCCATAGATTTAACCTTTTTGTTCGCGGCTTGGAGCTATTCCTTATTTTGCATTGTTAACTGCTTCTCGACCCTAAGCTCGTAAGCCAACACCTTTGCCTTCTCCTTAGCTGTGTTGGCATTGTCTATGGCAGTAATGAGGTCTCTCCTCAGCTTTGTGACCGCAGCCTCCAAAGCCCCCACTTTGGACCCAGTCACCATGGCCTTCTCCTCCTGGCCAAGGTACTCAGCAAATATGTGGATTACCTCTCCTAGTGCCTAAAAACCATATGGGGGGAAGAGTTATAAAGCAACAAGAACCATTCAACACTGTAAGTTATGCAAAGTGAAAAGAAGTTTACCTGGACAAGCTTATGGATATGGCAATTCACAAGCTCATAAGAAGGAACGCCAGAAAGCGCCTTGAGGTCTTCAGTAGTAACAGCAGAATGGGCCTTTTCCAGGGCAATTCCAGCATCGTCCTAAACATTGGACGCTTGGGAGCCCACTTTTTCCTTCCCTTTTGCCAGAGTCCTCTACCTCTTTGGATGAGGAGTGAGCTTTTCTAGGGAAGTTGTAAGAGAGGCCATTCTCGTGGCTTCAGGGACGAAGATAGTCGGGGTGATCTCTGCATGACAAAAAGGAGATATATATATATATATAAAGGAAAAACTCAAAACTGAACTCACTTTTTTCTTCGATCTCGATAGTGTGTAGGACGAATGGGAAAGGCTTCAGACCAAGGAAATGACGAGCCAAAGTTCGGGGACCGACAAGGTCGTCAAAGCCCTCAATCGTCTTTGCGCATTCAATGGCCACCAAGACGCGCTCCTTATATCTACTCTTAAGCCTAGGGCGCTCCTTAACTGCGAATGCACAATCAAAGGTCAATGAAGAATCAAATTGAAATGAGAAAGAACTGTCATTATATATATATATATATAAGTAAAGGATGATGCACTTAGCTTTGAGGACCTCCACCGACAAAGCAATCTAGGAACCTCACCCCAGAAGTCATCAGAAAGGGTTTCCCATCCATCTCTAGACATGAAGAAGTATTTGGACTTCCAACATCGGAAAGACGAAGGAAGGTCCGTGATGATCCTCGCCTTCCTGACCTAGGGTACAAGTTCATAGTACCCATACTCCTTGGACTCCTTCAAACGATATAGGTGAACAAACTCGTCCAACTTGATCATGTCACCTTTATTGACGACCATCCAAATCTCCATACAACTAATCACTATCCTCCATGAGTTTGGCATAAGTTGCTCTGGAGCGATGCTGAAGTGGTTTACGAGTTCCATGATGAATGGATGGACGAGGGACCTAAGACCATACTAGAAAGCACCTATAGAAGCACGCTTCTCCAGGCGAGAAATGACAAGCTTTTTCCCTTTCAAGAGGAAGCCGAACCCTGACCTCCTTAGGGAATTGAAACATATCTCTAAACCTAAAAAGGGTATCAGCGTCCAAGGCACACTCCTCCCTAAAGGCATGAAAGGGCCTAATCTTCCTCTGTCCAAATGACGAAAGGCCAAACGCAGCTCCCTCTGCCTTGACGGGGTCATCACTAAATGACAAACCCATCTCAAGCTCACTGGACCTCACATCAGACACTACTTCCCTCTCACCCACCATTTCCTTAAACCAACTGAGAGATTGATGTAGCAAAGGGTGCAAATCAACCACCACAAAACCTAAACTACTACCACTAGGTACAAAACCCTCATTTGGGGGGCAATGATTGCTAAAGGAACCTAGGTGCCCCTAAATGAGCAAAGAAAAATGAAATAGAGGGACAGAGTTGCCTAACCTTGGAACTATCAACCATGGAAATCAAAAGAAAAGGTGTGAATTTCTATCCCTACGCCAAAAAGGAAAGGAAGACAAAATTTTGCTATAAAAGGAAAAAAGAAAAAGAAGAGAAACTGTACCTTCAAAAACCAAGCTTAGAAGAGAAAAAGTTAATGGAATTCAAAAAAGCTCGAAGAGGAAAATGCAAAGCAACAATGGCGAGAGAAAGAAGAAAAGTAAAGAAAGTGAAAAGAAGCTATGTGGTTTAAAAAGCTAGACTTGGACAATTGAAAATCGACAGGAAACCCAATAGTCCCTTGAACAAAGCGTTGCAATCCACCACATAAAGAGCGCCACATGGCCATGACAAGTATAGCACCGCCACTCCGCATTAAATACGAACACAACAGAAATCTCAAGAGTCACATTTGACCAAATGACCTTTCATATTCTTGAGATTGTCGTCACAATTAAGGACGAACTCAGAATAGGGAGGCAACTGATAGACCAGACAATTATCCTCGTCCAGAAGAACCAGCTTGGACGAGGATAAAGCATTATAAAGACAGGTACTTAATGCCCCAACGGTTACATGTGAGGGATGAGACCGTTGGGGCATCCATTAAGACCAAATTAAATAGGCCTGAGACGTTATCAAATGAGCCTTCAAGTCACCAGTTAAGAAGGACAACAGCTAGTAAGAAGAGCCTATTTATAGGACCTACCAAATCCCAAACAAGGTGCATACACACTAATCAATTTACTTTCATTACTAAATTCCCTTTTCTTTGTGCTCCATTTGCTGACTTTATCATCGAAGACTCTATGGCCAGCACCACACTAGTGACCACCTAAGAGGATCCCCCTTCTTTCACTAACCTTGCAGGAATCTGGACAAACTTGTATTGGAAGCCTTTTGGACGAACCCAACCACTAACAATCTCAGCATCATTAGCAAGCATCTAATAAGCCACTTGTATCTATGTGGGAAGAATTTTTCAAGCAATCTTTTTTAGGCTCTCTATTTGTTTAAAGGGATTGAAAGAAATTGACATTTCCAACAATGACTTATGTGACAATTGTCTGGTTTTTCCCAGATGCTAGGGCTAAATTATTTCCATATGCTCAAAACACTGGGCTTAGTGGCAAAAAATACTGCAATTGAATTTCACCAACCTATTTCAATTCAAGGCTCATTTGTTACATGTGTTTAAACAGTAGTTTTCAGTGTTTAAACAACATTACACGTATTTTCACATACTTTTTTACCCACATGTATTTCCAAAAAATATAAACAACATTACTAGAACAACATTACCAAACAGGCCTATATGTCTCTAATAACAAAGGTTTTGGAGGTCCAATCCTTGACGTCAATGGCTGTTTCAATGCAAAAAGCTTCATTGGGGAATCCCCCAAATTGCTACATCCTGATACATAGGATTGCACACTTTTCGTTCTTAATGAAATCGTGTTTTGTAAAATGGTGAAATTGTATTTTGAAAATACAATTTTTGCTAACGTGGCATTGTGTCTCTTATACATATGGTGTATAAAGGAAAATGTTTGGATTCAAACATGTTTGGAGTCTTGGGTTTTAAAAGCACTCACATCAGCTGGTGTATTATAGAAAAATGTGTAGAAGTTACACAGTTTGCCTAAAAATAAGACATATTAGTGAGTGAAATTTACAAGTTTTGCCTAAATTTATAACTGTGGTATATTACACAGTTGTAAATTTACATTGACACTATTTATTTTGAATTTAATTTTTTATTATTTCTTTATATATCTCAATGATGAAGAAAGAGAGTAAATAGTGGTTGTGTGTGAAAAAAGATGAACAATTAAAAAAAAATCAAAAAAATTTGATATTTTAATATATTGTTGTGTAAAATAAAAAATTTAATGTATGATGGTTTGAAAAGTATGTAAAATAGAAAAAAAAAATGTTCTTATGCTAAAATAAACATAAATTTCATGAATGCTTTAACCATCATTAGGAAGATGACATGTATCCTATCATGTGCAATGTGCATAACTCATTTAATCCAACTAACCAAGTGAGTTATATGTGGCATATGACAAAGACTAATATTATCTTACAATTGGTGGTTAGAGCCCAAGGCTGAAGACATGTTCGGAGCCAAAATCTTTCCATGTGTAAATAACTAAATACCACTACTCATTTCAAATTATGTGGGAAGCAACTCCAAACTTCTGCCTTCTATCTACGCATGTTATGTGTCTAGTGTACAAAATACCTACTTTTCCAAGGTTTGAGAGAAATAAAAAAATATGCATCCTCTAATATGTTACACAACAATTTATAAAATCATGAGCATGGATTATTTAAAAAAGTCATATTACTTATAAAATATATCATTTAATTTTTTAAATAATACTCAAATAATTTTATCAATAACTGCCTAGTATGTTAGAGGAACTAGGAAATGTCCTTCAAAGTTTAAAATTAAACATTTTTTCCTTAATGTTTTGTTTGAATTGCATCTATTTTATCGTTTGCACTTTGCACAATGCAAAATGAAATAACATTATTTTAAAATTTTAAATGAAATAACATTTTATTGATAATTAAATCCAAGAATAAAATTCCATTGTACTTTCTCCTCTTGGAATTTCAATGTATGATTGCACCGGTCGTTCGGTTCATATACATGAGATGAGAGAGTGAGAGAGAGAGAGAGAGAGAGAGAATCAATGGCGTTAAGAAAACTCCCAACTCATTTCTTCCCTTCCCTCCAACACCAACTCCGACCCTTCTCTTCACTCAACCTCCCGACCTTAGAGCCATCAAACGATGCCGAACTAGTATCCCAAATGCTCCTCCACCACCACAACCCATTCCACGCCATGGAGTCCTCACTCCAACTCCATGGCATCACACTCACTCCTCACCTTCTCCACCAAACTCTCCTCCGCCTCAAACACTCTTCCAAAATCGCCCTCGCACTTTTCAACTATTCCAAATCTCTCCCTTCCCCTCC
Source organism: Quercus suber (assembly GCF_002906115.3). NCBI lineage: Eukaryota > Viridiplantae > Streptophyta > Magnoliopsida > Fagales > Fagaceae > Quercus > Quercus suber. The sequence continues at coordinate 257,762 of NW_027069919.1, read as the reverse complement.
TCTCACCTCCACTTCCTTTCACATCCTCATTGACCTCTTAGCCAAAGTTCGCCAATTCGACCTCGCTTGGCAACTCATTGTCGAAATGGACCAACTTTCACTCTCTCCCACACCCACCACTTTCTTCATATTGATCCGTAGGCTCATCTCTGCTGGTCTTACTCGCCAAGCTATTCGAGCTTTTGATGATATTCAAGGTTATACTCAGACTAAGACTAATAGTGATGATTTTTGTTTTTTGTTGGATACCCTTTGTAAGTATGGCTATGTTAAGGTTGCAACCGAGGTTTTTAACAAAAAGAGAGATGGGCTTTTGCCGGATGCGAAAATGTTTACCGTTTTGATATATGGGTGGTGTAAGATTGGTAGGATTGATATGGGGGAGAGGTTTTTGAATGACATGATAGGGAGAGGGATTGAGCCAAATGTGGTTACGTATAATGTTTTGTTGAATGGGATATGTAGGCGGGCGAGTTTGCATCCAGAAGGGAGGTTTGAGAGGACGATAAGGAATGCAGAGAAGGTGTTCGATGAAATGAGGGAGAGAGGGATTGAGCCGGATGTGACTAGTTTTTCGATCGTGCTTCATGTGTATAGTCGGGCACATAAGCCCGAGTTGTCGCTTGATAAGTTGAGGTTGATGAAGGAGAAGGGGATTTGTCCGAGTGTGGCAACGTATACTTCGGTTGTTAAGTGTCTGTGTTCGTGTGGGAGCCTTGAGGACGCAGAGGAGTTACTCAGTGAAATGGTGAGGAATGGGGTTACTCCATGTGCAGCAACTTATAATTGTTTTTTTAAGGAGTATAGGGGGAGAAAGGATGCTGATAGTGCTTTAAAGTTGTATAAAAAGATGAAGGAGGAGGGTTTGTTTGTGCCTAGCATGCACACATATAACATATTGGTGGGGATGTTTTTGAAGTTAAACCGTTTGGGGATTGTGAAGGAGATATGGGATGATATGAAAGAGAGTGGAGTGGGACCTGATTTGGATTCGTATACAATGTTGATTCATGGTTTATGCGAGAAACAGAAGTGGAGAGAGGCTTGCCAGTTTTTTGTGGAGATGATAGAGAAGGGGTTTCTTCCTCAGAAGGTTACTTTCGAGACGCTTTACAAGGGCCTAATACAATCTGATATGTTGAGAACGTGGAGAAGATTAAAGAAGAAACTTGATGAAGAGTCTATAACATTTGGTTCAGAGTTTCAAAATTATCATTTGAAGCCGTATAGGAGATGATACACCATTGATCTGCAGCTGTAATGTGTTCTTCAGTAGGTACTTCTGAACTTTTTGGCTTATTTGTTATTCGAAATTTGGTTTTGACTGGTTGTGGAGTGTGATTTATTTTCTGAAATGGATTAGAGATGTAAAAATGATTCTCGACAAGTGCGTTGTTGGCTATTTGAAAATTTATCTGTCCCATATTTTCCATGATTTCAACGAGAATAATTGCATTAAGTCTTCAATCATCAGTCATCACACTTAGTTCAGAGTTGATGTCATTTCCATTGCTGTAAATTTATAGTAGAATTAGGAAACTGAGATCCACGAGTTGGCCAAATCAGCGATACTATCCATGACAAACTAATATTTCTTTTAAATGAAGTTTTAACTTTTGACAAATTGAAAAGGGGGAAGGGAGAAGAAAAAAGAAACACATGCACAGACAATTTGTATAACTTAGCGAAAAATTGCAGTGAGGTAATCATAAATTCCCTACTATTTGACAAACAGAATAGATATCCCTTTTTCTGGTTCATTGTTTTGTTGGCTCCCACATACTTGGACTACTGCTTCTTTATATTCTCTTTTTCCCTTTTCTCTTTTTTTTTTTTTTTTTTTTTTTTTTTTTTTGGGGTGGGGGGGGAGGAGAGCAAATTATTTTTGAAACTGAGAACTGTTTTCTTTTCAGAAAGTTCTCATCAATTTCACTTTTACTGGTGAGTGGAATGGAAGCTGGAAATGGAAGATTTTCATATTTCTGTTGCCTACAAATAGGTTTCATACGTGCAGAGCTCAAGGTTTTTATAATAGATGGAGGTATTTTGAATTTATCTTTTCTGTTTTGCTTAATTGTTGCTTATAGCAGAAATTTTGGTGTGTCACCACTTATTATATGCTTATCATGTGAATTTGTTTGCGAAGGTTGAGTTTTTTTTTCCCCTCTTTTCTATTTTTAAGACAAATTGTAAGCTTAATTTGTCATGATTATGACAGGATGATGCTTACTTGGCCAAAACTTCAGCTTTTTAATCCACAGTGTCAGTAATTGGGTGGCCTTGCCCTTGGATCGTACTTTTGTCCGAGGATTGGACCCCAAAGAAAGAGATCCTAATGGTAGTGGAATCATAACCACATAGATTGTGCAGGGTGACAATCTAGGTAGAGATTGCAGATCTACTAAAAGAATTCTTTTAGTACGTTCTTATTTCAGTTTATTCACTTGCAGAAAAGATTGCAACTCATGTAAAGATAAGGATCGTTTCAATTGAAATAGATAAGACGATATGTGACAGGACGTCGGCGTTGGTATCAGATCATAACATAAACAAGTTTCAAGTAGAAGTCCTTGCATGGCCAACTTATCATGACTGACTTACACCATCAAGAGTACTTGATTTAATTGAAAAGTACAGGAGGAGCGGGGGAGGGCTAAAATGATATGCTGAGAGAGAAGTCGCTAACCTTGGTTCAGCAACTGAAAGGCCTTAGATGAAGTTTAATAACAAAAGAATGTTCATGTAAGCAACTGTGAATACTATAGATTTAGTAAATGTATTTTTGTAATTTAAAAAATAGGCCTATAGGTTTGGCAGTGGATTTTGGTTTATAGTTTTAACTTCACTATACATTTATGTACTAACATTTGTCATCATTGGATATTTATTTAGAATCACTAACCTCCAAAATTAACTAGCTCAATTTTATATACACGCGCACTGCACGTGGATAAATGTTAACATTTATGATTTAATAACGATACAAATCACCATGAAGCCTTGGGTAATGTCTTCTCCATTTTTATTAATTTGTTTGTTTAATCATTGGTCTACACAGTGGAGGTTAACCCTTTGTCTTATAGCCCTAGATTGTCACAAATACAAATTTATTACACTTATAATACTTGGTGAAATAGTGCAAGTACCTACCTAATTATGAAATTAATAAATATTTATGCTCATAAACCACCTTAGAGAAAATTATAGTTATTTTGATGTCAAACACCTGATTTGAAAACCAATTACCTACAGCTTGAGTTTGCAAAGTTCGTTCATGCATCTTAAGTGGGACTTTGATTCTCGGTTCCATCTAACTTTTTCTTGAGAGGCATCTTAAATTTACATGATGTTTGAGCATTAAGGAAATTGGACATTCTAGACTTTTGATTGTAACATCCCATAATTTATCATTTTAATAATTTATGTCATATTGACTTGTGCACGTTATAAGGAGAGATTAAAATTTTATGAAAGTGGGAGTCTAAGTGCACAATGACAAAAAAGAAGGGGATTCATGTGTGTGTCTCTATATATATATATATATATATATATAAAGGGAGGTCCATTGCTTGGGTGAAATTTTGAGTTCAAGGAGTTTAGATGAAGTAGTTAGTTTCTTCTATATAAAAAAAATGAAGTAATTAGTTTTCGGACAAGTGAAAGTAAATAACTAATTGAGCCTCAATAGAATAGAAACCCTAGCCCATAATCTAATTAAACAAAAAAATTTATGCAATTCTCCCCTATTTAGGCTGCATTTGTTTCGATTGAAATTGATAGCAAGAAAATATTTTTCGCAATTGTGGATGTTTGGGGTGGCTAAAATTGCTGGTCAACCAAAAATTATTTTCAAATTGACCTTAAAATAGAGACTTTGGGCTCAAAAAGTTTTATGCTTTTATCTGTGGCATGACGTAAGTAGTATTGTGTTCTCTTTTATATGTTTGGTAATACCACAAACTCTAATTTCAACTTTTTTTATAACTGTTTTAACTTTTTTAGGAGGAGTTCGGGATTTGTGGCTTGATGTAAGTTGGATTATCTCGAGATGGGATTGTGAAACCAAAGACTTAGCGGTGAAATTGGAGTCCAATTAATAGTTTGGCTTTGACAGAGGAATTGGGATCAAAGGAAAGTTGTAGGGATCAGGTTAAGATATAATCTTGATTTTTGTTTATGACTGAAAAATCAGCACAATGGTGCTTAGTTACTAGCAAACAATACTTAATAGTATAGAAAACCTACATTTGACATTGAGAGTCTTGTTACTGCAAATCTAAAAGGCTAAAAGAGTATAGAAAATTTCACCTACCGCATCTCATTATGATATATTTATCAACTCAATTGTGCACAATAGAGGACGAAAGACAATTCAATCTTATACAAACTATATACTACTCTGAACAGATTCTCTGACTGGTTTGTAATTTAATAATCTCATTAATTGTTTAACTTGTTTTTTCAATGGAGCATGAGATCTCACCATGTGGACATAAGAAAGTTCATATGCAACTTCATGAAAGACAATAAAGAGAAGAAGGGGCTATGTATTTGGGGTCTAGATGCCCATATAATAGAAAATGGAGCATCTATATAGTGCTATCATGTGATGTGATATGTACATCAAACCAAAACTGGGGTGTTTAGGTGAACTACAATATGTAGAGGCCAGTAATATTTAGTCATGATCCCCATATTGACAATAAAATGATGAAAATAAACATCATTTATGATAAATGATAATCCTGACATAACTTGTTTATGCAGTTGTATAAGAAAAAAAAAAATACACATTTCAACATGCATGATACATATAAACTTTTAATCATTATGAAAACAAAGTGGAATTGTTTAGCTAAGTTGCATATAGATGCAATCAAAATAAACCAGATACAACAAAACCAAAGAAATGCCACCTGCAATTAATACACCAGCAAGTTGATAAAGGCTAATTACCATTTGTATTATTAGTAAGATAATGATAAGGCAGAAACTTTCTAAGTAATAAATTTCTTCATAAAAATTCAAACAAAATTTTACATTTACTTCCTAATCATTCAGAACCAGTTTTTACAATGACTATTTGAATCTGTTGACAGTATAAAGAAATAGAGAAATTGACATATACATAAATCAAGAAGGTTGGCCAGTTGGATTCAGACAGTGTTTCTATTCAGTGTGGCATCTTACTCTGTTTAGAAACATGTTCCTCCAAAATTTAAGGTGAAAAGCTTGGTTACAACAGCCATTAACCTGTAGGAAGTTCTTTGGAGGTGCAATCACCTGATCTGCTCAGTTATTAAGAAAGATATATGTAATTGAATTGAAGTGATGAGGTTGCAAAGGGACATACATACAACATTGACACAAGTTAAGAACCAAACATTAGCATTTATGTATTCTTAATGTTGGCAGTCCTGCTCAGTACAAATGGTTCAGCCACTAAGGAAAAATGGTCATAAAATGAGGGTAGATATGGAGTGGGTATAAAGGAAAGACAGAATTAATTTAATGTTTCTTCTTTTATCATCATTATTTTGAGAATAGAAGATAGCATTGCCAACATAGGAGACTTTTGATCCAAGTTGAGAGTGGAAATGGGCAAGAGCAACGCCAAAACAAAATTTGAAGTAGCAAGGGAAGACAGCAAAGCCTACAAGTTAACAAAGCTTATGTCACTAGATACAGTTGACTGTAGAAGAAGGTATTTTGTAGCAGAACTCAACCATTTTGGACAAAATGCTGCAGAACTGATAACCATGTATTTAGATAGGACAAACGAAAGCATAACTCCATACAGCCTCATCACAACACTTAGACTTGGCTACATAAACCCTAATCCATTATTAAACTCAAGTTAAGGTGTTTTCCAATGTCAAACATAGGCCATCATGTCTTTCCCACAACCTCAATAACAAGTTTTCATTCGGTTTGACATGCCCTCCTACTGCTAGTGCCCCTAACTTGAATCAAACACTCATTTTTCCTAATGCAGTCCTACACCCTTGCTGCACATGGCAATCAAATTGTCCTTTGAAACGATTCTGGGATTAAAAATTAAGATGTCTTTGTATTACATTGTACTATCATAAAGAAAATGCCTAAATAACTTTGAGGAAAAGTTTTCAATATAAGAAACTAATTTAAATACCAATCACACCCAAAAAATGCCAAAAATGTAAGCACGTCATGGGTAGTTCAATTTTCTTATCAAATATAGAGTTTTAATGGCTTTTTGACTTGAAAAAATGAATTACAAAATAAAAATGAGTACGTGATTGTGGGGTGCAGTAACATTCTTCACAATACAAATTGCATAATTTTTTTTTTTAAAATCTAAAATATTCAAATAAGCTTGCATATTCACATTTGCATTAACTCAGTATGCTGAAAAAAATATTGGAGACAAAAGCCAAAATAAAATTAGAGACGGACCTAAATTAAATATAACTCATAGGTATGGGAGTGGGACTTTAAGAACACAAAATTGATGCTTAAAACAAAAATGCAACTCTCCCCATTCCCCTCAACAATAGTGAAGCAAGATAGAACAGAGCATAAAATGCATAGCTTAACTGTAAGGCAGAAAGCACAGTTTGCTGATGTTGATCTATCATGACAAAAAATAAACAAAGCACAAACTTTGACTGTCCAACATAATGGATAATTGATAATAGGGGATAAGAATACATCATTGAAAGAGAAGAAGTATTAAAAAAGAACAATATATTTTTTACAATCATTCAAAGCCTCAGGGAGAGCAATTGAGAAAAAATTAAGGTCCATGACCCACTGACCTGAGGAAAGTTTACAGTATAAACCTTGATTATTATTTTTTTTAATATCAATAGTTTTATTTTAAAAGAAGGATGGTGAACACATGGAAAGTATATAAGAGTACCACCAAAGAATTAACATCTAAAATTACAAATATATAATTAATTAATTATAGGCTTAATCCCAATATCTTTTTGAAAAGTAGGCTAAATCCCCAATATCCATTAACTATTGAAACAAAGATCTTATGAATAAAAGTTTCATACAAAGCAAGGAGTCCTCAACCATATCAAATGTTCTAGCATTATGCTCCTTCCAGATACACCACATCAAATACAATGGAATAGTATGCCACAAATCTGAACTTTGATGTTTCATAGTGCCACTGCTCCAACACGCTGAAACCTTCACTGCTCTAATTAATGCAAAAACACTATAGCACAACACAAGAAAAGATGATTTATTGTCTCCCCAGTCTCTGCACATGCAACACCAATCAATAATGACTATGGTTTGCACACACACGCAGTTGATGATTTTACCATGAGCTGCTGTTCAAAAATAAAGGCTACTTTCTTATGAGATTTTGTGTTCCAAATTGCTTTCCAAGGGAATCCATTCTAGAGTCTTTTCATAAATCCAGGTAGTAAGATCTCACATCAAATTTCCCATTCTTAGATAAAGACCAACTCATCCTATCCAAGTCTCTCCCAGTGCTTTGAATCTTATAGAGAAAATCAAAACAGATTTGAGTTCCCAATCATTCAGAGCCCAAGAAAAAACTTGACACCTTTGAAGAACATTATTGACTCTTGACTCTTTCACAGTAACCACTTTTGCATCCACATGTTCACACTATATGTCATGCCAAAAGCGAACACAAGGTCCACAACTTCCATCCCCAACAAAATATCTAACATACTTCAAAAACCTTGACCAACAACTCCTACATGTTTCCACATGCTCACAACATGGACGCCCCAAACCTAAACAAGACACCATTGACCCCTATCTCACCAAATTTACTCCCCACAACCCTAATCCATAAAAGGTTCCTTTCTGTGGCGTAATGCCATAGCTATTTCCCCAAGAGAGCTTGATTGAAAAATCCAAGCTTCCGAAGCCTAACACCCCCTCAACCCCATGTTCATTAAATTGAGTTGTAGAGCTAACTGTGTCTCAATTCACCTAATGAAATTACCTTTCATCCCCTAGGCCACTCAACAAGAAGTCTCTTCAAAACCCCTCCTAACATTATACAAGAAAAACAAACGCGAAAAGAAAGTGAATTTATAAAATCCACAATAGATCACTAGATGCAAAAGTACAAGACCACTCGGACAAAGATCATAAAACATGGAGTTGTTCAGTTCATCTTCAACAATAATAAAAACATCAGTCTAAAAACCCTCTTAGGCATCATGCATTGGACCCGAAAATAATAAAAGCTAAAGACCACGGGACCTTTTGGTTAAGCACTTTAGGAGCTTAAAAGAGCATTTTTAAAACCCAAAACTCTGTTTTACAACCACAGCTCCTCGTACCTTGTATACAAACACTCACTTTAAACCCAAAACACAGCTTATACAAACGCAACCCATAACTCATAAGCAATAGCACAATTGAATAACAAAAGCAGTTCATGGTAAAATCATACCTCTTCTATTACAAATCTGGATATAGTTATTTTCTGTTGACAGTTTTTTAGCAATCATAATAATAGCAAAAGCAGTTAAAAGTAAAAATCTCTATCACATCTCGTAGAAATGGAAATAATAATGTTGATAGTAGTGGAGAAAAGAAGTTATATATAATTACTGATTATTTATTGGGTATTGGGTTTTGGGTTTTGGCTTTGGCTTCAGCTTCTTGGGGTGTGTTAGCGACAATAGAAAGAGCGTGTAGACCAGAGTGAAGCTCGTCGGCAAGAGCATCATAGACCAAACGATGGCGTTTGAGGAGGCTCTGTCCGTCGAACTTGGGGAGACGATCTTGACGTTGAAGTGAGTCTCGCTCTGGCCTTCTGCACTGCTGGCTCTGACGGCGGCATGCCCAGCGTGCTGGTACGACACGTCGTCGATCTCCAAAGCGGTGGCTTCCAGTGCCGATTGCAACTTTGCCTTTATTCTATTCGCCCTTGTTACCACTACTCGAGAACCCATTCCTTCCTTTCTTTTTTTTTAATATCAATTCAATTTTCAAACCCTCCCTTTTAATTTTGGTTTTGCTATATATCACAGAGAGATGAGGGAGAATGAGATACTGAGACGAGAGAGATTTGGAATATAAGAATAAAGAATAAAGAATAAAATAAATAATAAATACAGCTAGTAGCAGTTCACTGCATCAACTCTCAAGGTGGTAAATTGCTTTCTTTCTTTTTTTTTTTTCTTTTTTTTTCAATTAGTTTGGTAAAATAACTTATGGTTGAATAAGATATATAGATTTGATTTTCGTTTATACTAAAAATTTATTGGTATTTTAATATAATGAAAAAGAATTATCATCAATAGTGGATACCATTATTAAAATTCTCTATAAAAAAAAAGTGGTAAATTGTTTTAAATATAGCTTTACCAATGTAGTAAGTTTTTTGTGACTTTGGTTGCCAAAATAACTTTTAACTTGTTTTACAATCATCAATGTGAATAATCTAAAACCACCAGGTAAAGTGTGACAAACTTGGGGAAATTTTGGAATTAAACCTACTCTAATCTTTATTTGTTGACCTTGCAACTCAACCCCTCCTTCTTAAGAAATTAATCAATCCTCTTGGAGGACCATTAGGTAATAGTGGCATAGTCTTTAGGGAGAATTGAATAATTCCCCATGCCCTCCTTGAGCATAATTTGAAGAGAAACATTGTTTGTAAGTAAGAAAATATTTCTTTTCAAACTAGTTTGAAGATAAACCCATTAAACTTCTCTTATTTCTTTTTATTAGATGTGAATTTTAAAAATCTAACAGTTAGATTCACCTCTAATAAAAAGATATTGAGTAAGGTTGTAGTCTTAAACTACAACCAATTTTGTAACTAAACTTTGTCATTTTCTTATTATATTCTCCAAGCTTGCAAAATTTCAAAAAGATAAAGAATCAATAATTATATTATCAATCGAATACTTAAATTTCAAGTTTTTGTGGTTTAAAATTATACATAAAAATAAATTTATTACTTGAATAGTAAAAAACATCCTATTTGAATGAAATTTTACATTTATGTTAAGAACATAAAGAACACGCAATAAACCGGTTAAATTTCCAAAATTCACATCTAATAAAAAAATAGGCGAAAAGCACATTTTAGTCCCTACATTTTCAGGCGATTTCCATTTTAGTCCCTAAATTTTATTTTTACCGCTTTTAGTCCCTATCCTGAAAAACGCTTCCATTTTTGTCCCTGCCGTTACTCATTTAACAGAAATATCATACGTGGCAAACGGTCCAACAGTAAATGCTGACGTGTCTATTAAAATAATATTAAAAAAAGCTACATCAGATAAAAATAATATTTCAAAATGCCACGTCAGCAATTTAATTTTTGAAAAAAAGCCACCTCAAATAAAAATAATATATGAAGTACAGGCTGACGGCTGAAAGGCTGACGGTTCCATGAAGACCATAACTTGGTCATCACGCATGGGTCTTAGGGAAATTGCTTGTATTCCACGCCCAGTATCAAAGTCCTATAAGGAAAGGATTCCGCAATCTACGCGCATAAGGATTCCTATAAGGAAAAGACTTCTGCTCCAAGGAGGAAAGGTCCACCCTCTACTACTATAAAAGCCCCAATACCCTCATAAGCTGAGGTACGCATAATTAACCCCTCTCTAGCACCCTAGAGTTGAAAAGAAGTTCTAACTTGACCTTCGGAGGGTATTTGGCCGGCACCACACCGGTGCTCTCTGTGAGGTCCTTTCCTTTTTGTTGTGCAGGTGTTGTTTTGAGCGTACAAGCGTCGTGCAACTCACTGGTGAGATTTACGGCATCATCAATAGTCAAAATATTCTATATCGTAAATGTGTATTAGTAGGGCTTATAAATCATACATATATAAGTGTGTATCACATGAGTTTAAGTTGAGTATTTTCCATTAAAATTGAGGCTTTGGATTGTCCAAAAGCTGTTCTACTTGTTTTTAAACAAGATTTTGGGTTAGTATGGTTTAATATAGCAAAGTGACTTATAAAAAAAAATAGTTATATATATATATATATGTGTGTGTGTGTGTGTGTGTGTTATTTTAATATTAATATAATGGTTCTTAGAAAATTTCTCTCATTTGTGTGATTATAGAAATGATAAAGTTTGGCAACAAACTTAGTTATAATCTAAGACTACAATTTCACTCAATATCTTTTTATTAGATGTGAATTGTGACAAATCCACCATTGAATTGCATTTTCTTCTTATGTCTTCCATGCTGACAAAATTTACAAAAATTAAAAATTAATAACCATGTCATCAATCAAATATTTAAATTTCATGTTTTTGTGGTTCAAAATTATACATAAAAAATAAGTTATGTATCGAATAGTAAATAGCATTTGATTGGCACAAAATTTGACATATTTATTAAGAACATGCAATCTAACGATTATATTTTCAAAATGAAAAAGTTTGGCTACAAATATGGTTGTCGCCTAAGACTACAACCTTACTCAATATCTTTTTATTATATGTAAATTTTGATAAATTCACCGTTAAATTACATTTTCTTCTTATATTCTCTATGCTTACAAAATTTTCAGAAGATAAAAAATCAATAGCTATATCATTAGTTGTTTAAATTGCAAGTTTTTGTAGTTTAAAATTATTGGGGGATCACAATTTGACTCCCTACAACTACTTTAAAAATAGGTCCGCATGGCGTGATGTCAAATGCCGTAAAAGATTTGAGTGTGTCTTCCTCATCACTAATTGGTTTTGAGGTGGAATGGCACAGATCACAATCTGACAAAAGTTATTCATAAAAAATAAGTTTATGGATCATATAGTAAATAACATTTGATTGACACAAAATTTGACATGTGTTTTAAATCATAAAGAACATGCAATCCAATAATTAGATTTTCAAAATATGTAACAATGTTAATTTTTTTAAAGGAAGTTGTAATCAAAGGCTATAATTAAGTTTCTAGTCAAACTCTGTCTTTTTTAAAATATGCAGTCATGTTAATTATTTTAGTGGGAGTTGTAGCCTTAGGGTATAACCAAGTTTTTAGCCAAACTTTGTCCTAGCTTTCCTAATTTTCTAGGTACATAGATTGATTATATAAATTCATGTGTTCCTATATGTTTTTTGATGCCTAAAAAAAAAGTGATAAGAGAAAATGAATTAGGGAAAAGGATTCCACTTGGAATCATTGTATCTGTATTACTGATAGACAAGTAGGCTAAAACTTAAATGTAATTTTTTGTGAAACAAATATTTGAACAGCGTTATATGAATGAGAAACCGCCTGGCAAAAACTTATAAGGATGTTAAATCATGATTGAAGGTGTCAAAATGATGTTAAAAATTAATTTTCCAAACTTTTGTAAAAAATTAAGAGGAGAAATGAGTAGCTTGATGGTGATTTTGATGTTGAATGTCTTCAAAAAAGAAGTACAAAATATTAATGGTGATAATTAAATTTGTCATTAATTGATTATGTATCATGTTTATAATAATAAATAAATAAACCATTTCATATATGTATATTTATAAAAAAATTTCATCAGTTTTATAAAATTTTTGTGTATCTTATAATACACGATACATAAAAATGAAATTAAGAAACAATTCAGAATGCAATTCACGTTCTGATACTTACAAGAGCGGATGACACTCTAATCTAATCTAAAGAAAGTAGACGTGCATGTTTGGCATCATAAAAGGACTTCATTTTCTTCTCTTCTTTTGATTATTGCAAGCAGTATTTAGAGGGTGAGGGGGAAGAGTTTTTCTACAAGCACAACAAAAATTAACAAGTTTAAGTGTCAACCCATCATATGTCAAAATAAAATAAAATAAGATTATACTCAAATCCACCACAACTCAAAACAAGTGTTGTAAAAATGTTGTGAGATATTATTGTGTTTGACACTTTCTAAAAAATAATTGTTAGTTAAAAATTTCTTAATTAGTTATAATTGTTTTTAGTTTGATTTTTTTTTTAAATCATTTAATATTGTACTAGTTATATTTGTTTTAAAAATAATCATTTTTGTTCTTTTGTAATTCACCTTCTTGTGTTTTTAATGGAAACATTCAGCGTTCAAATCTCCCACTCTCCAACTATCGAATTATAACTTAAAAAAAAACTTGTTAATTTCAAATTTACTCTATCTAAAATCTTTTATTTTATTTTTATTTTTAGTATTTTCATTTTTCACATGAGTTGAATAGGCTTCTTGTTGGCTTACAAGTTTAATCTAAATAATATGTTAGTGTAGAAATTTCAGTTATGTTTTTTTTATGAACAGAAATTTCAGTTATGTTGCTTGGTAAGACCAAAGCTTCATGTATGCAAAACTTGGTTTATGGGTTTTACTGTGTATGCTCAAATAGTGTGAAAACACTATAGTTTGTTTAGACTCCCAAATAAAACTTACGGCTGGATTGCTTTTACCATACTTAACTAAATGCAAAATAAAAGTAAGAGTAACGCAATGAAACCAGAACAACTCTCTAAAGCATAAGTATATACAATAAATAATAAATGTAAAGCTCAAAGAGAATGGAAGAGAGATGCAAACACAAGATAACACTAAAATGTGTTATCAAAAAAGAAACCAAAGTACTTGACGAAAATCTCTTCACGGCCCTCCAAGCCAAATCGATCCACTAGTGAATAAAGTTGGAGTACAAGGATATCAAAAAGACCCTCCAAGTTCCAGCTACCAACGAGCTTCACCAAACTATGTCTTCACTAGTTATCTGGATCCCGCAATTAGCTCTAAATTGCATCCATCAATTTATGGCTTCTTCCAATGTTTCCCACATGCACCAAAACTTCTCACAACTCTCCAATTTGTTGAGGAAAGTGTTTGGGCTAAGGACCTCTCAAGGATCTGTAATTGGAGAGGTAGGAGTAGAGGAAAACTAGAGAAATTGTGTAGATGACTGTGAATTTACAATCTATAACTCTCAAGTGTATTGCTAGGGTTTTCTCTCTAAAATGCTCCTTACAATTTTGTAGGTAATGAGAGTATATATAGTATGGGTAAAGGATATAAGAGTCACATTTAAAATATCCAGGCAGAGAGTTTCGCAGGTCACTCGCGGGTTAGCCAAGTCGCAAAGTGACTTGTGAAATACAGTCTGGCACTTAACTCTTTAGCTTCCAGCATGTGCTTCTCATGTGACATTTCGCAGGTTGTCCACTTGTGATTCAATCGCAAGCAAGTCGCGAACTTCACTGTCTTGAGCAATTCTCACTAACTTAATACTAAACTCATTACAATTAAATCCCACAAAATATAAGGAAATAAATTAGTGCAATTACAACACTTTTTGTCATGAAATAAAGCCAACATAAATGTTATGTGAAAAAATCGTAACTTAACATACTGTAATGTTGCAGCTCATGCTTCTGATAAGCTAGTGGGTAGTCTTAGAAGGTCATTTTCTTGTAATAAGTTCAACCTCCCTGCTTCTATTGCTGATATTTACAGGACTGATTGTTCTACTTTTGTTCTTTAGTTTTTTTTCCCTTAATGAAGTCTAAACTGTCCAGTTTATCAACAACAACAAAAATCGACAAAGTATTGATTAATTGGAAAATTTTACAAGAACTAATCTATATATATAGAGGTAAAGTTAAGAGAAAGTTCAATTAGAATCCAATTTTGCGTTATGTGTTTAAGTTTATGTGGGTACCACACCATAATTATCTACTTAAATTTGTGTCATGTATCCACTAAGTTTTTTTAATTTTTGTGCCAAGTGAATTAACGAGTGCAAAATACTAAAAATCTAATATTAAAGACTTATAAAATTTATAAATAAATAAAAAAATTAATCACATATGCTCAATAAAAATCACCACACAAGAAAGATCACCACACGTTCTATCTTATTAAAAATTAGGAAAAAAAATAATAATAAGTAGTATTAAATTTAGGTAAGAATTTTAATATGTGACTAATTATGTTTACTTTTTCAAAAAAATAATTTGACTAATTATTTTTATTTTTATGATAAAAATTGTGTTTAATTTTAAATGTATCCATACTTATGCATATATTACATGCTATTTTTTTAAAATAATTTGACTAATTATTTATATATTTATAAAAAAATTTGTGTTTAATTTTAAATGTATCCGTGCGTTTACATGAGTTACATGCTAGTGTCATTAATTAAGGAATAAACTATGTGTCAGCTACCATACTTTCAATTGCAATCTAACAATAATTTATTAAAAAAAAAAAGGACTTATGTGTCACTATAACCTAAATACTACTAGACACTACGGCTGATTTTGAGTGTGTCATAGAAAGGGACTTACCTTTGGAAGGATTAGGATCTAGTGTAATACCCTAGGTATCGCACCGGGTGCAATTCACCCAAATCTTTCACAATTTTTTTTTTTCACTTTTCACCTTTTTAACTTTTACTTTTTACTTCTTTTAATTTTTTTTCTTAACTTTTTTGAATCAATGGTTGAGATTGAAAGTTGCTTTTTACAACTATCAATCTCAACTATTCATAGAAATTGCATAAGATGCAATACCCTAGGTATGGTATTACACCTGATCTCAATCCCCTTTGGAATAGTACTATTTGACATGAATTTTACTTGATTGAACTTTATCATGCTCAAAGAAAAGATAGGAATCTTGTCATCTCTGTGTTTTATATTGCTTTGTTAAATGCATGCTTCTTGTAAACATGCACTTAAACATATGATGAATGTATGTATGTTGCTATTGGAACCCTTTGAGATGGGATTAAGGTTTTCTTAAGTTTGAGAGTTAGAATGCAAGTTTATATACTTGAAATGCTGTATTGTTATGCTTTGAGAAACTTTTGTAACGTTATAAGTAATGAATGACATATTTTAAGTTAAATTTTTTTATATTATATTATATTTTATATATATATATATATATATATCACACCATAATTATCTACTTAAATTTGTGTCATGTATCCACTAAGTTTTTTTAATTTTTGTGCCAAGTGAATTAACGAGTGCAAAATACTAAAAATCTAATATTAAAGACTTATAAAATTTATAAATAAATAAAAAAATTAATCACATATGCTCAATAAAAATCACCACACAAGAAAGATCACCACATGTTCTATCTTATTAAAAATTAGGAAAAAAATAATAATAAGTGGTATTAAATTTAGGTAAGAATTTTAATATGTGACTAATTATGTTTACTTTTTCAAAAAAATAATTTGACTAATTATTTTTATTTTTATGATAAAAATTGTGTTTAATTTTAAATGTATCCATACGTATGCATATATTACATGCTATTTTTTTAAAATAATTTGACTAATTATTTATATATTTATAAAAAAAAAATTTGTGTTTAATTTTAAATGTATCCGTGCATTTACATGAGTTACATGCTAGTGTTATTAATTAAGGAATAAACTACGTGTCAGCTACTATACTTACAATTGCAATCTAACAATAATTTATTAAAAAAAAAATTGACTTATGTGTCACTATAACCTAAATACTACTAGACACTACGGCTGATTTTGAGTGTGTCATAGAAAGGGACTTACTTTTGGAAGGATTAGGATCTGGTGTAATACCCTAGGTATCGCATCGGGTGCAATTCACCCAAATCCTTTACAAATTTTTTTTTCACTTTTCACCTTTTTAACTTTAACTTTTTTCTTCTTTTAATTTTTTTATTAACTTTTTTGAATCAATGGTTGAGATTGAAAGTTGCTTTTTACAACTATCAATCTCAACCATTCATAGAAATTGCATAAGGTGCAATACCCTAGGTATGGTATTGCACCTGATCTCAATCCCCTTTGGAATAGTACTATTTGACATGAATTTTACTTGATTGAACTTTATCATGCTCAAAGAAAAGATAGGAATCTTGTCATCTCTGTGTTTTATATTGCTTTGTTAAATGCATGCTTCATGTAAACATGCACTTAAACATATGATGAATGTATGTATGTTGCTATTGGAACCCTTTGAGATGGGATTAAGGTTTTCTTAAGTTTGAGAGTTAGAATGCAAGTTTATATACTTGAAATGTTGTATTGTTATGCTTTGAGAAACTTTTGTAACGTTATAAGTAATGAATGACATATTTTAAGTTAAATTTTTTTTATATTATATTATATTATATATTTATATAAATATATATATATATATATATATAATATATATACACACATAAATACATTTGATAGGCAGGTACTCATGACTCATAAGTACCCACTAAAGCAAGGGTGGGGAAAGAATCCCCCCAAGCGAGAGTGGGGCAGGGCGGGGAATAGAAACCCCCATTACCATCCCTAATGGGGGAGCATTCACTCAAAACTATTTTTTATTTCATTTATATTTTATATTTACTAATATTCGTTTGTTAATATTAATATGCTTTATTTAATATTTAGCATCAATATCAATACTATTTCTTATTTCAAGGTGAAATGCCTATAAAAAAAATTTGGTGCAATAGGTTTCCGAATCGAAAAAATAAAACAAAGCACCTAACAATGTATTTTTTTTACAGGCTAAGAACTATGAGATTGCCCATTTTATTCAGAAAAAATATATAATAGGTCTCAGATTCTTTCATAAAGTGTGTAAAATAAAGTGTTAAAAAAGATTATCCATGTGGCATAAAAGGGGGGAGGGAAAAATAGGAGACTCATTTGACACAATTGTAGTACATAGAATGTAACTTTAATAATGTGTGTAGGACGAAACTAAACATACCCAAGAAGAGAATAGTCAAATGCTAGAAAAATTTTAGTCATTCACTTTAACAAGGGAAAAAAGAAGAAGCAAATTTAATAATATAGTATATGATATAAAAAATTCCCCCTATATATATATATGGGTTCAAGTTACATCTAATGTAACTCTAACTAATATTACACCACTCAATATTTTTTAATTAGATGCAAATTTTGACAAATCTACTATTATATTACATTATCTTCGTATATTTTCCATGCTTGCAAAATTTCAAGATGATCAAAGATTAATAGCAATGTCATCAATCAATTTTTTTTAAATTCAAGTTTTTGTTGTTTAAAATAATGCATAAAAGATGAGTTTATAGATCAAATGGTAAATAACATTCAATTGGCATTAAAATTGGCATGATTGCTAAGAACATATAGAACATGCAATTCAACAGTGAGATTTTCAAAATATGAATTCTATAACAAGTTATTAGGTAATATAACATTGCTTAGAATTACACCAGGTGTAACTTGAATACAACCCACTATATATATATATATATATTCATTTCTTTTTGCTGCCACTGGTATGTTACTCAAATGGTATTAAATTACACATTTGGCGACACGAATCAAAATTAATCGAAAAAAGATATTGGTACTCTTGGAACAAAGTGGATTCTTATCCTTTTTTTTATATTTAGGGCCAACTTGATATAATTTGAGACTTAAGAAAACAATTTTAAGTGAAGTCCTTTTTTTTTTTTTTTATTTTATCTCTTCATAAAAAGTTTATATATATATATATATATTATGTTTGAATATTATTATAATTATATTAATTGTTATGCTGCATTTTATTTTCTTCTTGTTAAATTTCTTATTAATTGAAGAGATTTTCACCTAATGATTTTTTTTATTGCTATTATAAAACTTATCAAGAGATCCTTAGTGAGATTTACCTAATTTTTATTTTTGCTTTATATACCCACATCCATTTTTTATAATTAAAAAAAAAATTAAAAAATATTTACAAATAAGAACACACTATCTATAACATAAAATTTTGATATGTTCAAAATAAAACAAATTCTAACGTGTATAAAAATAGAGATTGATTTATCAAAAACACTATTAGCTTCACTTAACAATAGGACCTAATTGTTGAGATTTCTTGTTGCTGAAGTTTTGTTGAAATAATAAATTTAACACGCAGAAAGAAAGTATTAGATACTTTATAATGAATCTCACCATACACAAAAGATTTCTCAATAAAATGGAAGCTTTATTGATACTTATAACATTACACACACACCACTCTTCACTATTTTCACTTGCTTCTTATTTCACATACATTAGCATTTGCCTACGTATTTCTTGCAATCGATGAAAGCCTTATACATAACACAAAGAAGACTACTTCAAGAACAAACCACCAGCCTTTTGCTAGAGTCAGTAATGACTCTTACATAAACCCTATCCTTTTCTTTTCTTTTTCTTTTTGGCAAACCTGGATTATATTAAAAACTAAGAGAACACAAGTATGTTACAACAAACAGCCTCCTTATCAGCAAAGAGAGGCTCAACCACCATAGGCGGTGGGTACAAAAAAACAACAAAAGAGGAGACAGAGCTTCCTCCAAATCTAGCAAGCGCATCCACGCATTGATTTGCCTCCCGGAATGTGTGGACTATCTGCTTGTTGGGTATGTCTTTCAATAGGTTCTTGCAGTCAGAAAGAAGGGGCTCCATGAAGAGATTAGCCAAACTATTATTCATAAGCATAACCAGACTAAGTGCATCCATCTCCACAATTAAGTTATTAATTCCAAGCTCTTTGGCAATGGTCAGACCGTCCCTAAGAGCCCACAGCTCAGCTATGAAGCTGCTGGTGTTACCGAAGGACCTTGCGTAACCTCTTATCCAATTGCCTTGATGATCACAGATTAGACCCCCTCCCCCTGCTTTCCTGGGGTTACCCAGAGAAGACCCATCAAAGTTGAGTTTCAACCAGCCTGTAGGTGGCTTTTCCCACACAACTGGTATCACTGCTTTCGATCTGTTCAGCCTTGGATTAGTTCCAATAGAGAATAATTCAGCACTATCTCTGATGCATTTAGTAAGAACCAAATTATCCACAATTCCAGTTCTGAAAATGAAGTTATTTCGACTAAGCCAGAGGTGCCAAAGGCCCATGGGAAAAAGAATTTTCCACGGTATGCCTAGATGGCTAGCGGTTGTTTCAAACTTGCAGTTTGCCTCTATCCATTCCCCAACAGGAAGGTAAAAGGCACTTCTGAGGCTTTAAGGGACCTTAAGACTTTGCCAAAACCTTTGAGCAACGTCACAACCTCGAAGTAGATGGTCAATTGATTCGTTGCTTTTATGGCACATGGTGCATATTGGGTTGAGGTTTAAACCCCTTGCACCTAGAACTTCTCCAGTAGGCAAGCTGTTATGCAAGCATAACCAGATAAAAAACTGAATACACAGGTGTGTTTCAGTCTTCCACACCCAAGCCATGGAGGGAGTAACCAGGTTCAAAGGATTTAAGCCCCTTGCCAGAAGGTATGCTGACTTCAGGGAGAAAAACCCATCCTTAGAGAAAGCCCATGTAAGAGTGTCAACAAAGTTTGGATCAATTGAAAACAGTATGGCTTTGATTAAACTTGTGACATTTTCTAGAAGTTCAAATGAGATGTGGCACGTCATTCCCTCAAGATTTGGGTCGACACATTGTTGTACAGATAGTTGTTCATCAACTCTTGTTAGTGGCCCCTCGATAAGCTTTCAGATAGGACCACAAGGCAGCCAAAATCCTTCCAAAAGCTAATAGATTCACCATTATTGACAGTCCATTTAAGTCCCTCTACATACACTGGGCCCCCAACTTTACACGCAGCCCAAATTTTTGAAAAAGGCATGCTCCTCCCTTCTTCAGTTAGATGTCTAAGGAATAGGTATTTTGCTGTGAGCATTTTTGCCCATAAAGCTTCATGGTCCGTGGCAAGTCTCCAACAAAGTTTGGCTAACACAGCTTGTTTCCTCGGCCTCATTTGGTATAGTCCCAACCCTCCCAATTCCTTAGGAAGTGTAACTATCGCCAGTTCACCACGTGTAACTTTCTTTTCTCATTTGTGGATCCCTAGAGAAAGTCCCTAATTTTCTTGTCTATGCTATTGCACACCTTGATGGGTAATGCGTAGCATTGCATGTAGTAGTCAGCTATAGGGGCTGTTGCTGTCTTAACAAGGACTAATCTCCCAGCTCTAGACAACAATTTGGTCTTCCATCCCACCAATTTGGCTTGGATTTTCTCTGCCACAAAATTAAACGCATTACCATTTCTGCCTTGATAAAGGAGGGGAAAGCCAAGGTACCTGCCCAAGTCTGTAGTCTCAAATATGCCCAGCTTGTTACATAACCTCCTTCTCCTTCTTCAAGTAACATTTAGGGAGAAAAGGATACGAGATTTGTTCTTGCTAACCTTCTGCCCGACTAGATTGCAAAAATTATCCAAAACTTCTATCATGGCCTCACAGTTTTTGGAGTTGGCATTTGCAAACAACATCAGGTCGTTTGCAAAGAAAATATGAGAGAAGCCAGGGCCATTTCTGGATGCTTTAACATTGTCCCACCTTCTTGCTTCGCACATACTTGAAATTTGGGCACCCAAAAATTCCATACAAAGGAGGAAAAGGTAAGGGGATAAGGGATCACCTTGCCTTATCCCCTTTGAGGAGTAGAAGGGCTCAAGCTTGCTGCCATTGAACATAATAGTCGTGGATGTTGAAGACACACAGCTCATGATCAGTCTGATAACGTTAGAGGGAAGGCCGAAGTGTTCAAGCACCATTTTTAAGAAACTCCACTCTATGCGGTCATAAGCTTTCTCCAAGTCTATCTTAACTACCATGTAACCATCCTTCCCTCTCCTGCCCTTTAGTGAATAGATTAATTCTTGGGCGATAATCACATTGTCTGAATTTCTTCTACCTTCTAAAAAAGCAGCTTGCATAGGCGATATAAGAGAAGGTAAGAGAGGCCTAAGCCTCTGAACAAGGATTTTTGAGACTATTTTGTATACCATGTTGCACAAGCTAATGAGTCTAAAGTGCCCTACAGTTTCAGGTCCTAATTGCTTTGGGATAAGAACAATGAGAGTTTGGTTAAGGTAAGGGGGAACAATTTGGCTTTCAAAAATTTCTCTGACCTCTTTCTTCACTAAATCACCCATCAACAGCCAAAATCTCTTAAAGAACCCCGCGTGCAAACCATCAACACTAGGGGCCTTATAAGGTTTCATGGACTTTAAAGCTCCCCAAATTTCGTCGTCCGAAGGGGTATGAGCCAAGGTATTAACTTCCACCTCATCTAGGCTCGCACACCAGTCCGAGCTCCATGGATGGTCTATAGGGCAGAAAATTTGCTTTGATTGGTACAGTTTCTTAAAATTGGCTTGGAAGAGATCCTTAACTTCCTCCACATTGTGGATCCAATTACCTTCCCCATCTTGAATACTGGTGATTCAGTTCCGGCTTCTTCGGGCTAACGTGGATTGGTGGAAGAAGGCATTGTTTCTTTCCCCAAATATAACCCAATTAGTTCTAGACTTCATTGCCCATATTTCCTCTTCAAGTTGGAGGATTTGATTGTAATCTTCAGAGATCTGCTCTTGTAGGTTAATAAGGAAGGAGTTGGGATTAGAAGCTAGTGCTTTCTGAATACCCAGCAGCCTTTTCATAATTTGCTTTTTCTTGAAAAACACATTTCCGAACACCTCTCTGTTCCATCGCTGAGCTTTAGTGGTGAACTTAGAGATGGCACCCTCCAGACTGCTTTCCATTCTAGCCCAAGCTTCTCTAACTATAGCCAGGAAGTCTTTATGGGTCAACCATATTGACTGAAAACAGAAGGGCCTATTATTAGCAAGGCCAATGTCAAGGTTGAGGTTAAGCATCAAAGGGCAGTGATCGAGATTGATTCTGGCCAAATGGGTGACGTTAGCCTCCGTGTAAAAGGCTTTCTAGTCCAGGTTAGCCCAGCACCTATCCAATCTGCATTGGATCAAATTCCCTATTTCTCTTTTATTAGACCAAGTGAATTTTGGGCCCTCAAACCCCAAGTCCATCATCTGACAATTATCCATACAATCAAGAATGGCTCCAACTCTCCTTTGACTAATAGGGTTGCCTCCTGATTTCTCATCCGCTGAAATAACTTCGTTGAAATCTCCTATGATGGCCCAAGGGAGATTGTGCAGAGAAGCTAACATTTTTAAATTATCCCACAACATGCACCTTTGAACAAATCTAGGACTTGCATAAACAACACTAATAAGCTAGTTAAAGGATTGGGATCTTACCCGGATAAGCGCGTGAATCTCCTGCACCGTACTTGCAAAGACATCCACCTACACCGGATTCGACCTCCAGAGCGTCCAAATGCCACTAGCAAAGCCAATAGTATCTGTTATCGCAGACCATCAAAAGGCAGACTTTCAATAATTTCATCTACTTTTGCCCTAGAGATTCTAGTCTCTGTAATCACCAACAATATCGGAGAATGCTAGTCCACAAGATCCATAATAGTTTTTCTAAGTTGGGGCTTCATCGCTCCCCTACAGTTCCAAATCAATATATTCATGATTTTATATGGGCACGTGGCAGAATCAAAATGCGACAGAGAGGAGCCCTCCTCAGTGTCTCTCAATCTCCATGCTTCCTATAACACCTCCCTCGACTCCTTCTGACCACAGAGCAGGGTTACCGAGTGCTTGATAATTCCCATCATGCCCTGGGTTGCCTTGATGAGAATGGTCCCACTGATTTCTGGTTCTGAAAATTGTAACATCTTCACCCTATGTAGGTTGCCCATCAACAAACATTCTGCTGGCTTGGTCTAAAGTATCTTCCTCTCCGTTATTACCGACTAGGTCCACTCTGTCTTTGCCTCTATCAGCAATTTTTCTAAAGGTTGCCCCCTTAATTCTGTTGCTGATAGACCTGAGCTACTCAGTGGAGGAAGCGGGATTGCTAGTATGTTCGCTATGAATCTCCACCACGAGTTTGGGGTAGTCACCCAAGCCTCGTCCTTCATCGAAAGGAAGCCCAATCTCTTGCTTGTCTCCGTGAGGGGAAACAGATTCTTCTAGGCCACCATCAAATCCATTTCGAACCACCCCCAAATCTCCGTTGGATCCTGTCTTATCCATTTGATTGTCTCGTCCCCTATTGGGATAATCTTCCCCTTGTAGCAAATTGCCCATTTCTCTCATCTCTCTCCATTGTGACTAAGGCTTCTGTTACCACTAGCCGTTCCTACTCCTTTCCCTTTAGTTTCGACGTGTGGCTTGGATGGGCTTGTAAAGAGAAAAGGGCTTGGGTTCGGCCCACTCGTTGTTAAGCTGCCAGAATGCTTTCCAAAACCAAAAGTTCTCTCCACAAACTTGGGTCCCACTCTATCTTGTTAAGAACCAACTATTTCTTTGGACTTCAGTTTGGTTTTTATACTTGTACCATCACCACTGAGGCGCCTAGCTACCCCGATCTTTCCTCGACTTGACCTCAGGGTCTTTTCAGCCTCCCTAAGGGTGTCTCTAGCCTGCAGCTGGCTAGCCTTTCTCTTCCCTTCTGTCCTGTCATGATCCGAATATCGAGGATCAGTTTTGGCGCTCTAATACTGAACCGACTCAGCCAAGTCACTTGTCTCTGGCCTCAGGACCCTGGCATTGGTCTTGCTTGCCGTTTTACGATGTGCAACTACCATCCATTCACCATAGCCTTCCTTCTTCTCCTCCATGTCTTTGCTCGCCTGAGGAGCGTCAACCGGGTTTTGTGATCCAAGATTTTGTTCCATTACTGTCTCTTTATGCGTTTTATTGATCTCATAGGGGTAAGCTTCTCTCTTATGTCCTATCCGCCCACACGCAAAACAGAGAGTATTAATTCCTTCATATAAGACGCTTTGTTCAAGTTTTCCAAGATACTCCTTTTTGATGAGGGGTTTCTCTAGGTTCACTTGAACATATATACGAGCAAAATGACCTCTCACACCATTCACCGTATTAGCGTCAATGCGTAGGACCGGTCCAATTGCCTTTCCAATCTTCAACAGGGCAGCAGGTTCATAAAATTCAATAGGCAGCTCCAGCAAACGTATCCAAACTGCTATTGAGGAGAAATTTGCAAAGGAAGCTTTAGACTCTGGTTCCCACTGCCTTATAGCCAAGAACTGTTGCCCAATGAACCAAGGGGCCCCCTTAAAAGTCTTGTCCATATCTTCAATAAGTTCGAAGTTGATGAGGAAATAATCCATTCCCAAGTCAATACAGTCCATTCTTCCTATGGGCGCCCACATGCTACGAATCTTAGCATCCAGAAATGAGAAACTCACTTTTCTTCCAATTGGCTTAATGATGAGAGCATGTTGCCATGGTGCTCTCATACATGATTTTTCCTCTTTCGAAAAGAGCACCTTGATACTGCCTCCCTGAAGGCTGTCATCTTCTGTGTCAGATTCTAAGTTCTCATGCATTGAGTTTTCAAATCCAAAAGCTTGCTTAAAAGCACCGGGTATCGCCCCCACCAGTTTATCTTTGTAACTCCCTTGTTTCCTATCTGTAGCATTTTCTTTTTCCCCCCAGTGTGTAGTGGTTTTCCTTGAACTTCTTAGTACTATGGGCCAAAGTGTCTTCATCTTCTTCAAAGCATTTCAGTCTATCCCTCTCCATTCCTTACTAACTTCCAATTTTTAAACTAAACCCTATCCTTTACAAACAATAAAAATTTACCTAAAATCATATTAATAATAATAAAAAAATCATGTCAATTGTTTATAAAGCTAAACAAATATGTAAAATAAGCTTATTTACTTTAAATGTGATCTATGATGATAAGATCAAGGGTAAAAGAGAGAAAAAGTGGTTTAATGGTTGATTGTCAAAAGGTGTGATTAGAGAGAGTGAGAGAGACGTTTGATAAGATGGAAAGACTTCTTTAAGAGAGAGAGAGAGAGAGAGAGGGTATAATAGCTTTTCTATTCGTAGATATACATGGAACACAGCCAAAAAAAATCAATGAAATTGCAATATATTTTATTGTAAGTAGCTAATTAGTATTGTACTACAGCATGAGACAATTATTTAAGTAACCTAATGAAAGAGCCAACCTTGTTTGATGGTAATGGTGTAAAAAATGGTGTAAAAAAGCTCAAATTTAGTAAGTTTCATCCCTTTATTATTAATAATACTATTTAAGTATTGGTAAAAAGAGCTTTATAACTTAACTAATGAATTTATCAAATTTCTCCCCTCATTATGACTATTGAATTTATCTACCTAAAAAAATAACTTGAGGTAAGGAACCTCAAAGCTTTTATATCAAGTGAAAGAAGAGAAACAAACATGAGGTCTTCTCATAGCCTAGAAACAGAGAAAGTTGGTAGATTTCATTAAGATATTTGCTTTGTCAAACTTTCCTAATCGACAATTGAGAGATAGGGATTTGAAGCAAGGTTCTCCTCATGAGAATTGGATAGTGTCACCACATCTCAAAACTCTTGCCATGCTTTGCAAAACTTCTTGAAAATTGTTAGGCAATGGAAATTTTTTTTTGCATCTCACAAACTCAGAATACTATTGCACTTTTAGACTCAAATATATGAATTTTAAGGGAGAGAGAGTGCGAAGTAGATGCAATAGTAATCTTTTTTTAGTTTTTTACAACTACAAACTAAGGAAAACTTGTTGGTTAATGCGGATGGTGCTGTTACACATTATCCAAGAGATTCTATAAAAGTCTTTATTGTTGCTATCCGAAGAGCATATACAAAAAGATGATAATCTTAGACCAAAACAACCTAAAGTCACGAGATCAACTTTTAACTGATAATAATATAGTCAGATCTCTACATGATACAATTTATTTGGTACTAGTGAGTAGAGATAGCTTATTTTCAAGCTCCATTTGCCCCGCAACAAATTATCTCTAAACATTAATACACCAACCATCTATTAACTCTTGGATATCCAAAAAGAAAAAAACCCCATCTATTAACTCTTACCACAAAAAAAGTCCTGTCTGAAAAATGACACTGAAATCTAGGAGACTATCAATTTATGAGAATCTACACCTTGACAATGATTTAGAATGTGAAACATATCAAAATTGAATTTATGCATGCTATTGGAAACTATTTTGCATTTGAGGTTTCTCCAATTCTCACCAAACTTGAGTAAGCCCAACCAATCTATTTCCAAAATCAAGCAATTTTGATGGGTAAAAGAATCTGGTAGAGCCGTATAAGCTAACTATTTGGAGGTTTTATCAGGAGCTGGTGGAGCCTTCTCAACTGATTTCGCAGTGCTTGCTGACTCTTCCGTTTCCACTAGCTTGCGTAGTCTCTCTTGAAGCACTCGTACTCTATCCTCAGTCCTACGAAGCTTTCTCCATCTGTAGGCACCCCAGAGGGCAAAACCACCATAAACAACAATATAGGAACCCCACACATAAGGGTAAGTTTCTGCATTCTCCTTGATTTTACGATATTGTTCTTCTACCATTCCTCTCAAGCCAACAGCTGTGGTACTTGTGACCTGCTGATCATCTTCTCCATTTTGCTCCGTTGCCATCCTGTTTTAAATCCTTTACAGATCTTTGGCAGACTGACAAACAGTGAAAAGCACAGAAGGAACAGGCCCTGCAAAAGTTTCTTACTTGAGAATTCAAAGAAAATAGCTATATGTTCGTAGCCTTCTATAAAATTACTTGAATGCAATCACAATATCAGGACTAATACATAGATGTCCTATCTTTGATCAAAACCAGCCTGCCTAAACAACATCAAACCCAAATATTTCTCCAAACCAGTCAACGTACATAATTTATCCATATACACACCATGATCCTCAATGGATACAATCTGACAAGTTCATATCAAGAATGAAGTAACAATGACAATCTATTTTTTGTCCTTGCATCCTTTTCTAAGCATACAGAATAATCAATTTTTTTGAAATAAGCCAACTCTATGGAATTTATTTTAACAAAAGAAAAGCAACACTTCTCAAAACAACAAGGGTCCAACCCCAGAGTTAGCATCTTTCATATGGGATTGCAACGGGACGGGACCAGATCATGGGTGCCCCAACACCACCCTGCAGGGAAATTATCCTGCCCCAAACCTGCCCTGCCCTGTCCCTGACCTGCAAGATCTGCCCCATGCTAAAGGTAAATAATTTATATTCAATAACACCTAATAAATTGATGTTCAATAACACATTAAATATTTACCAACTCAATGTTACCAATACATAATCAAATACACAATGCCCATGTCTTTAAGAATCATTTAAGTCACGATACTCTTAGATAAGTCATGATATGCTAAATTAGTAAGCAATACTACTAGCCATAGATGTGAAACAGACATGAAAACCAATTTTTTTTTTTAATCTCCAAAATAAAAACACACTGCAGCATAAGCTTTGATGCAGGGGAATATGATGGGCTGTATGAGGAATTAGAATTAAATGGGATGTGAATTGCTTAGAACAAATTGATAGGTGGTTAGGCATCTACAAAGAACACAAAGTTCTCAAAGAAATGCTCTCAAGGCTTATTTTCATTCACATATCAAAACTTATTTATAAAGTGCTCACATTCTGGTACTTAATACTAGTTTTTTGGCATTGGCAACCTCCTAGATGATTGACAAGTGCATAAATCTTATTGGCCAATGCTTAAACAATCATCTAACTAACTCACTAATTAGTTACAAGAGGGTTAGGGCGGCCGCTGACTTAGCTACTGTTGCTACTGATTTTGTGTCAAGTCTGCAAATGTAAAACAGCCTCTTGAAATGACCTGCATCAAGCTTGTGTCACAGTTGGATGATATACGTGTGCCTAATGCAAGTTCAGGGAGTGTGAACACTCCGTTTGATGGAGCAAACTTTGTGTACATGGTGGAACCTGCATCTATATACCCTTTTTTTATGACATGGAACCTCACCAAGGCAGGGCCCAAAAGGCCTTGGGGAGTAAACCACAGATACACGACCCCACCTGCAAAAACCATGTGTCAAGTAATTCAGGGTGCCTACAGATAGAGAATGCAGTTGAACCCCATTAATTGGCTACTGCATGCCTCATCTCAATTTTAGCAGCGTCACAGTTTCTTCCAGAGCCAGAATTTATGGTGGTAGAGGATGGGTTGGGTATGACGCGAAAGTAGTCTAACTAAAATGCAAAGTCTGGTTGAGATCAAATACAGCATATGAGAATGAATCAGCAACATATAGCTCCTCTTGAAACAACAAAGCCCAAAATTTTGAAAGCCAAAAATTATCTCAAAACAACAAAGCCAAAAAGCCAAATGTCACGTAATAATTGAATTAGTCTCATATGGTTCCTCTTGAAATCAAATACAGCAGAAGATAATGAATATACCCATTTCAGTAACATATAGTATCAATAAAAAAAGTATGCAGACATCAATGAATTTAACTTAGAGGGGCGGGGAAAAAGAACCATCCATTTCACCAGGATGAAAATATATATATATATATATATATTAAAAAAATAAAATAATAAATAAAACCCATACACCAACTAACAGCCAGGGTTCAACCATTAATCAAATGAAACAAGATCATATTCTAAGAAAAAGACAGAGGCACTTACTGTAAGAAGTTGGGTGCTCTCTTTGGCTTTGACTTTGAGAGAGGGGTGGGCAGAGCGAGAAAGGGCTGGGTAGTGGCTGTGAGAGTGTGCTGTGCGAAATGTGACATAGGGTAGAAAGAGAATGAAAGAAAGGAAAGCCTAAGGGTAATTTTGAAATTCTGAAAAATATTTGGGTATTTTAGTAAATACATTCGGAACAGAGCAACTAAAATCTGCCCACACCCCGGTGGTTGGTGTAAATATTTCACCCTTTGGAGCAGGAAGAATCTGTGTGAGAGGGGATTTGAACCCTTGACATCTTTGCTGGAAACACCAGGAAGTTCCAGTTGAGCTACAAGGCTCTTGAACCTCCACTTAAACTAAGCAAAAAGAGAGGAGACCAATATCCTAAACTTAGACGAGTACATGGCCTGATGCACCATGAAAGCTACCAGTGACACTCTCTACTAAGTGCCACTGTATAATTGAACACATCCACAGGGAAAGATCAATGCTTATGTAAAGCTCCTGTATACACAAACTAAATTTTTTCAATATAATTATTATTCATATAATTTTTTTTTTTTTTAAAACACCAATATAAAGTTGGTAGAGGACTGAAAGTAAAGCAAAACTTTCTTGTGAAAGCAGGCATTCAGGCATCAGCAATAGCAATAACTCCTTGTGTATGTGAGGAAAAAGAAAGTTAACCGTAAAAAAAAAAAAAAAATCAGACTACTGTGGTGAAGTACTTATGAGTTATGTCATTGTGATTTCAAAATTACTGTAGGATCTGTTGGAGCCTGCAACAGCTAAAATCACAAGCTTAGAGTTAAATGTTGTGCCCTTGCACAGCATTTAACTCAAGAAACATAATTAACTGCCTAAAATTAGTATATAGATTATACACAATCAGTCAAAATCAGGCATCTCAAGCAACAGCAGGGATGCTATTTTGACTGCCTAAATTTGGTATCTTATCCATTTTTTAGATAAGTAATCATCTATTGGTATCTTATCCATGTTACACTAAACGAATCAAATTAGATACATGATCTATAATTGTAAGATATGGAAATCATATATATAGCATGAACTACAAAAAAAGTCAACATATAAATCTTGATAACAAACAATAGCCGCAAAGCATGTCGACACGGTTCAGGTGAAGCACTTTATAAGCTACAATCTCTCTCTCTCTCTCTCTCTCTCTCTCTCTCTCTCTCTCTGTGTAAATCAAAGAAAATAACACTTTCAAAGCAAATGACTAATAGAGAATTACTAACAGGCACAAATAATAACAATAATTCAAAGAACCCAATACAATGTATTTCCTTCAGCTCTGTTTGGTTGAACAGAATATCAATACTGAAAACCCAGATTTTGTTTGAAGAGAAAAAACCAAAAAAAGAAAAGATTGAAACGAATTTTGGCCATGTACTATTGTGGGATCAAATGGGTTTTTTTTGGGTTATCTAATTTTCCTTTGGTGGAACAAAAAAAAGTGAAGAAATGAAGGATTACCTGCTGAAATACCAAGTTGCAGAGAGAGAAGGTGGTGTCTTCTCTTCTACACACAGAGAGACGCGCGCATAAACCCTAAAACAGAGAGGGCTTAGTAATGTCGGGTACTTGGATCCGAAACCCGTAGGTTTTTTTGGCCCAGTCCAGATTTAAAACTTCTCTTTTTTGTTGGGCCATACATAGCCTGGGCTTTTTCTAACGCAAATTTCCCAGTTTCTCGTAGTTCCCAGTTTTGTTGGGCCATACATAGCCTTGTTGATCTATCTCCCTTCTTCGTCGTCGTCTTTTTCTTGTTCATTTGGTCGGCTCCTCTGGTTTATTTTCTTCTTTATTTTTGTTTTATACGGGTCTTAATTTATGTGCTGCTTGCCAATGCCATGTGAGTGTGTGACTGTCGTGAGTCTGATTCTACTGACCCCTCACGTGATGGGTAAATTTTTTTTAGATTGAAGTGAATGGTTAAAAAGCTTTCTTGGAACTATAAGAAATTGAACAAATAGTCAAATATCACTCCAATAGCTGTCCGCCACTCTTGAAATTGTTTATCATTCAATATCAATATTGTAGGCTTGTAGATTTTTAAAATAAAAAATAAAAATAAAAAACAATTGTAGGCTTGTCAAATAAAACATGAGTTGTGCTAACAAGTACTCTAAGGACACTCGTTAATAATTTATTTTAAAA
The DNA here is from genome assembly GCF_002906115.3 of Quercus suber. Lineage (NCBI taxonomy): Eukaryota > Viridiplantae > Streptophyta > Magnoliopsida > Fagales > Fagaceae > Quercus > Quercus suber. The sequence goes on along the minus strand of NW_027069919.1, from coordinate 226,224 downwards.
AAGTTTTGATATCACTTTTATAGGAATGAAAAACGCTGTCAAAATATTAATTACTTTTTATTTTTCATTTTTCATAAAAAATTTCTTTAAATGAATTATTAACGAATACTCTAAGGGCACTCGTTAGCATTTTTTATAAAATATTGGGCTTGGATAGAGGTTTGAAATAGCTTGGACATGGGCGAGTAGCATAAACAAAATAAATAGGAATTTAATTTATAATTAAATATATTAAGTTATGTTTTAAGATTAATAAGCTCTAATTATTTATATAAATTCACATATATATATATATATATATATAAATTGCAGTAAATTCGAAACGGTAAATTAGTATTAATTAGTACCGAAATAAATCGTTCTACTTGTCAAACCGGTACAGCCTTTAGTACAAAATTGACTCCCTTAGTTATTATTGAAAGTGTGGGGCCCATGGGCCTGATGGCCTTGGCCTATCATGTAGCAGGCCCGAGGCCCAGGCCGAGGAGCACAGGCTATTCAGGGCCAGGGTGAGGGAAAGCCTTTTTTCCCAATCCACACCGAGGACCACCTTGTCCTCGGCCTGACGAAGGTGATTTTGGGGAGAGACTAACCCCAAAGTAAGCTGTCATTCTCACATTTAATGCATTCAACTAACTCCCCCTGGCCGCATTAATGGGGAGGTAACCCCTTGGCAGGATAACGTTGATCAGAGTGAGCCACTTGAGTACCGATAAGGCCTCTGATGGTCTCTCTCTCTCTCTCTCTCTCTCTCTCTCTCTCTCTCTCTCTCTCTCTTACTGTAAATCAAAGAAAATAACACATTCAAAGCAAATGACTAATAGAGAATTACTAACAGGCACAAATAATAACAATAATTCAAAGAACCCAATACAATGTATTTCCTTTGGCTCTGTTTGGTTGAACAGAATATCAATACTGAAAACCCAGATTTTGTTTGAAGAGAAAAAACCAAAAAAAGAAAAGATTGAAGCGAAATTTGGCCATGTACTATTGTGGGATCAAATGGGTTTTTTTTGGGTTATCTAATTTTCCTTTGGTGGAACGAAAAAAAGTAAAGAAATGAAGGATTACCTGCTGAAATACCAAGTTGCAGAGAGAGAAGGTGGTGTCTTCTCTTCTACACACAGAGAGACGCGCGCATAAACCCTAAAACAGAGAGGGCTTAGTAATGTCGGGTACTTGGATCCGAAACCCGTAGGTTTTTTTTTTGGATGCCCAGTCCAGATTTAAAACTTCTCTTTTTTGTTGGGCCATACATAGCCTGGGCTTTTCTAACGCAAATTTCCCAGTTTCACGTAGTTCCCAGTTTTGTTGGGCCATACATAGCCTGGGCTTTTCTAACGCAAATTTCCCAGTTTCTCGTAGTTCCCAGTTTTGTTGGGCCATACATAGCCCTGTTGATCTATCTCCCTTCTTCGTCGTCGTCTTTTTCTTATTCATTTGGCCTGCTCCTCTGGTTTATTTTCTTCTTTATTTTTGTTTTATACGGGTCTTAATTTATGTGCTGCTTGCCAATGCCATGTGAGTGTGTGACTGTCGTGAGTCTGATTCTACTGACCCCTCACGTGATGGGTAAATTTTTTTTGGATTGAAGTGAATGGTTAAAAAGCTTTCTTCGAACTATAAGAAATTGAACAAATAGTCAAATATCACTCCAATAGCTGTCCGCCACTCTTGTTTCCTAGAAAATTGTTTATCATTCAATATCAATATTATAAGCTTTAAGAGCACTCGTTAATAATTTATTTTAGAAAAATTTTGATACCACTTTTATGAGAAATGAAAAACGCTATCAAAATATTAATTTTTTTTTTTCCATAAAAACTTTCTTTAAATAGATTATTAACGAATACTCTAAAAGCACTAGTTAATATTTTCCATAAAATATTGAACTTGGATAGAGGTTTAAAATAGCTTGGACATGGGCCAGTAGCATAAACAAAATAAATAGGAATTTAAGTTATAATTAAATATATTAAGTTATGTTTTAAGATTAATAAGCTCTAATTATTTATATAAATTCATATATATATATATATATATATATATATAAATTGCAGTAAATTCGAAACGGTAAACCAGTATTGATCGGTACCAAAATAAATCGTTTTACTTTTCAAACCGGTACTGCCTCTAGTACAAAATTGACTCCTTTAGTTATTATTGAAAGCAAACTCAACCAAAGTCAACTAAAATTACCTAAAGTAGGTGTGAAAGGATATCTTCCATCTACACGATAAATCGCTAACATGCCTACCTAGTTTGCTGTGAATTACAAAGTTGCGCAAGGAAAGGGAGACATCTTCACAACTGAGAGCTTTATGCACTGTTTCAAAATCACCCTCCAAGATTATAGAGCAGAAACCACATTCACTAGCAAATCGAAGAGCTCGAACAACTGCCAAACCATTCCATGGTGTTAACCGAAGATGAGAGTGTTACCTTGTAAATGACAGGAACATGGTTGGGGAAATGCCCACCTATCCTACTATATTTTCTTGTTTTATTTTTTGAAAAACACCTGTCCTATGAGATTTTATGTAATTTTTTGTTACAATTTATTAATATTATTTTTTCTATCCATTTTACCTAAAAACAATATGCAAAATAATATACTTGTAATATTAATTATTTAAATTTATACTATTTGGAAGTTATTGGAAATCTAATTACATTTTTTCAAAACAAGATTTCAGTTAACATCACTCTATTTTATGTGAAAATCGAAAACATGAGTTTTCACACTTAAAATCCTGCTAAAATACGTTTTTTAAAAAGATTCTAAATCATCAAATATTTTTAAATAATTTTAATATAAATAATATTATTTTACAAATTTTGGCTTCTATAAATATAATCAGGTCAAATGACACCATTCTCTCCAAGAAAAAAGAAGTCAAATGGCACCAATGCTTTTATAACGAATAGAAACAATAACTATAGCTATACAATGAATTTCCCTTTTTTTATATAAAAGTATATAAAAAAAACTATACAATGGATTGTTATCCAATAAATGTTGTAAATATTTATCCCATTGTTTACTATCTAAAAGCATTCACATCCCAAAAAAAAATTACAATATCAAAGAACTAATTTATCTATTTTATATAATCACTTTTACAATACACATTATATCTTTTTTTAATTTTGTAATTCAGCACATTGAAATAATACTACTTTTTTTTCTATAAAAAAAAAAATAATAATAACACTACTACTTTATACACAACCTAGCAAGTAACAACAAAAGAAAAAGAAAAAAAAAATTGCAGCCAACCCAAACCTACGGTTTAGACAATAGAGGAGAGAGTTAATAAAAGGAAATTAAAAACTTTTGCTATTGCTAAAAGTGAACATGCATGTTTACATGTTTACTGTAGCTAAGATACAATTTTTTTTGCAAAATGCATCATTGGATGTAGGCTTGTTTTTGTGCTTTCTTTCTTTTTCTTTTCTTTTTTTTGTGAACGGTAACATCTATTTTGCATTTTGATGGGATATGCCTCACCAGATGTAAATGCTATATACAAATTTGACAAGTACATATTTACCTTATCTCACACGTCAAAATTGAACAAAGTTTTTCACTTGTTGACTCATAAAAGTATTATTTTTTTTAAAAAAATCACATAATTAATTATATACATCATGTAATTAATTAAAAGTATTATTTAAAAATCACGTCAAAAGTATTATTTATCATGCACCAATCCATGCAATGGGTTTGAAGAATTCAAAACTAGTTTGGAGGTTGATTTTTTCTAACCTGTTAAAAAGGAGTCACCAATGAGCCTAAAGAGGCACTTGTTGAAGTGTGCGCAGAATATATTCCTTTACCAATTAATGCAGTGATAGGAATGACTAGTTAATGGAAATTTTACTTTAAAAAAGAAATTATATGTGACCAAGCACCAACTCCAATTACACGTCAAGTATAACATAATCATGAGAATCGACCTCAATAAATTAGAATTAAAAATTAGTCAAGTCGATTTATTCTTATGGGATGCGTATAAATTACTCTAAAGTCTAAACGGAAACCATACGATAAATCCTAAAATGTCCATATAATAATAATGACTTTTGAGTCTTGACCAAAAACTAAATCCGGAGATCCCTTATTAAAAATGTAGAGATTCGTAATTTAAATATATATATATATATATATAATTGCTCAGTCTTATTGAGTTTGGAAAAGCCTTTTCAATAATACTTCTCATCGTATAAGCTTTGCTAAATCTTGGTATTTTATTACAGTCACAATTGCTAATTGGCCACTTGCTTTAGTAATAGGGCTTTACAGAAAGCTCGTCTGTTCATAAAGAATAGACGGAGAATATTTAAGGGGAGGTTGAAACGTATACGTAATGAATAAAGGGTTTCTGGTATGTACTTGGAGGAGCACAAAAAGGCATGGATATTAATAAAAGTGCAAAATTATAAAACCTTTTTTTAGAGGTCTATTTTAAACCTCCCCTTTAGTCTTATTTTCAAAACCTATAGTTTCACTTTCATCCATATTGAAATTTCATATAGATGACACGAGAGAGAGAAAGAGGGTTTAACACAAAGACACACCACAAACTCTACTAAAAAATTATGATAATTTTTAAGCTTTAAGTGAAAGTGGGATAAGTTATACTACAAGTAAGCACCTAATGTAACTTTACAAAAGTTACATTACTTAAGATAGTAGAATTTATATAAATCTAATTGTTAAAATTGATCATATCATCATTGAAATTTTATTGTTTTGACATCTCAATTTATATCATTAAGAAGGGCATCATTTTTTTTTTCTCCCTCCTATTTATTACATTTAGGGGGTAAATGTTTCCTTGTTCGGAAATAATGAAAAATTTTATTTACTTTTTAAAAAAAAAAATTGTATTGAAAGGAAGTGGTCTATTCTGAGAGTGTGGTTTGGTAGTGGCAAGAAAAAGGGGTCTATTATGGAGTTCCCGCTCAAACTTCTTTGGGGGGAAATGTCTTGCTGGGATAGCATCTCACCCAAAAGAGGTAAGTATGGGCTAGGAACACTTGATGCATGCCATAGAGGTAGCTTAATCCTTATCCACATGGGTTGAACAAAAACAGAGAGAGGTAAGAAACAAGACAAGTAATTTTGTCTAGGAATGGAGAGTGGTTCAACCAACACACTCTGAGCAGAGATAGTGGTTGGGCCTCTAGCAGTCTAGTGTGCAGTCCTAGAGGGATACCCATAAGGAGCCACAAGTGATTGAGGGACAAAAAGGGCAAATCCCACAATGGCAAATGGTATAAAAGGGGTAGCCATGAACAGTGATAGGGGGAGGAGAAAAGAGGTAGAAATGAAAGAATAGGAAACAAAAATAATACAAGAAAAAAAAAACAAAAAGAAAAGAAAGAAAGATTGGACAAAAAACCAGAGAGAGAGAAAGTGAGCGGTAGGAATAAAGGCGTGCATCAATAGGCCACCCTTTCTCTCTCTCTTGACAGAACCACTCTCAAAAGATTGAGAATCGAAACTTAAACCATTTAGGTCATTTTTTCAAAATGTGTAACTTTTATGGCAGGAGCCTCTCTTAAGGTTACCCACATTGGAGATTGGTTTCCTTCTTGGGTCTACTTCGACTGAAAAGTTTAGCTTGTCATCTGGTAAACAAGTTTTTCCCGTTTTACTGGTCGCATTTTATTGGGTGATTCGCCCACTGTTTAGTTATTGAGTTATTTACTTTTCCTGTTGTAGTGTTATTTCTATTTGTTGTATTATATTGTTGTAACTCTATTTACTATCTCCTCAGTATTAGTTTTATTTATTACGTTTAGTATTGTAGTTATCCTGTTGTATTGTATTCCTACCATAACACTTGCAATAGTTATTCCTATCGTGACCACAATACGCTCAACCCATAGCACTCATGCCAAGGCACGTCTACATTGGGTTGGCTTAACTTGCGCACAAGCTGGTCTGAAGCATATCCCTAGTAAGGCCAATTCCAACTCTCTTACCTTAGACTAACGAGCCGCAACGTAGCAAAAGGAATTAAGGCCCAACAGTGCAAAAAGGCCCACCACACCACTTATTAACTCCCTACTAGATAGTCAAAGGAAAAATTATTCCACGTTAAAAAAAATAAAATAAATGCCAAGCTAAACTATCCCATGTTTCTTTTTTAAACTATTACACTATCAATTTTTTTTTTTTTTACTTTTGGGTGTTTTACATTGTCAATTTGGATTTGGATAAACATGCAAAAGCTTCTAATTGAAATAAGAATTCTATTCCCTTCGAAGAGGAGAAAAAAAAAAATCCTATCTATTTTTCAAATTGTGATGAAGGAAAAATTATGATACTAAACTTTAAAAAAAAAAAAAAAAAAAAAAAAAGAATCTCATTGCACGTGCAAAGCGCGCGTGATGAGACTAGTGTGTGTGTATATATATATATGCATGTATATTTGAATATTTGATTAATAGGGAACTTTATGGCCAACTACATAGATAAGATCTCTTATTTAAAAAATATAGATAAGATATTTTCATAAAAATTTATAAAAGAAAAGGATAAGATCTAGATTCTTACATTAAAGGATATGAATATTGTCTATTTCATTTTCATGATTACAATTTAATTTTAGTTTTAGAGCTAAACATATACACGGCATTTCGTCATTTGAATTTCATTCTAGTATCAATTAAGGAACAATAATTGATTCACAAAAAATAAAATAAAATAAAGAGGAACAATAATTGAGCTTATATGTCGTAGCATCATATGCACCCTTCAATTCTGCCCCTAATTGTTAACGCGGCTCTATTGAAATATCAATATCGTAGAAAATGAAAGAAATTAAAATCTATCAAAAAAGTAATAAATTATACAACCCAAGAGGCCAAGGTCAAGGTCGTGCTATGGCTCACAGACCAGTTGGCACTAAAATTTCTGTCCGTTGTGTTGAATTCAAGATGGAAACATGCCATTTACACTGTTTGTTTTAACATTTACGTATTCAAATAAAAAAAGTTATTTTATACTTTCTGGAAAACTATCTTACTTGTATTTGGTATTGAGTCGATTGACCTTGAAAATGAGCTGAAAATATTTATCTTGGCTTCCTTTGTTTTGTAGCGTCGTTTTTAAAAAGAATTTAGCGAAAAAAAATCTCTAAATCATACTTTTAATAGGATTTGCATTAATTAAAGATAATTTTTCTTTGACTAGTTTTTCTTGATACAGAAAAACACAGAAACATATCTTTGGATAAAATTTTCCATTAAAACAAACAAAGTAAGCTTAAACATTAGTTCGTAAAAGAAAAAGAAAAATCATATTAACAGAAAACGATGCATTCAGTCAGTGAAACCAGAAGCTGCACAAAGACCCCAATATTTACTACACATGAAGGCAATGACTTGGTGCTCATGGTAACAGGCTAGTGCAAATTTGCTCTCCACCGAGAAGACTAAACAGACCCCCAGCTTTCAATACAAAATCGGCATTGAGAAATAACAAAACTACCAAGTCCAGGATGGGGTCGAACCTCTTGCAAAGATCCACTCTTCCGAGACCCAGTCCAAGTGACTGAACCAAAAATTGTATTTACAAAACACAGCCATATACAAAGAAAGGAAAGATGATATACAAAAATAAAAACAAAATAAAAATGTTTGCTTGCAGGATTGCATTTTTCTGCAGACAAACTTAATCGAAGCTTGATGAGCGGCTCCATCTCCCATGTAGATAGTCATCTAATGAGACACTTTGCTCACTGCCACTGCTAGAAAGTGAATCGTCTTCCAAGCCTAGCAATGCCAGGTTAAGATAGGATTGGAGGTTGGTAGGAAATGCCTCCCCATCCAAGTCATCAACTTCTTCCGACGTGCAGGGTTGCTTTGCCCACCTTGTCGCTTCCTCATCACCTTGGAGAAGCTTCAAAACCTTTTGGTGAAGCAAAAAAACATTGATCAGTAAATGAAATAATTGCTAGGAGTGGAAAGTTGTAGTATTGAGCAAACTTACAATGCTGATTTGAGGCCGTAATCTAGGTGCACGTTTAATGCAAAGGGTAGCAGCCAAAACCATTCTCTCAATCTGAACATGGTCATAGTCACTGCCCAAGCTTGGATCCAGCAATTTGGAAACCTCCCCGCCCTTCAAAATTGGCTTTGCCTGGATATCATCATCAACCACATTAATTGAGATGAATCAAGACATACACTGAGTTGAAGGCAATCAATAAATAATTTCCAAGTTATAAAAAAGAGTTTGCTTCTCTAAAGACCACCGTTTGTCAAAAATGAATTCTTTTTATATATCAGCGACTCAACCTATTGTGTTTCAAATACAAAGTTGTTATTTCTTGTCTGGGTGTAAAGTTCAGAAACAAGATTAGCAGCCAATAATCCTGCAAATGGAGTTAAATTTGATAGAGATAAGAACTTACCCACATTACTAGGCTGTCCTTGCCATTAATTGGCTTTCTACCCGAAAGAAGCTCAAGAAGTACAACACCAAATGCATAGACATCAATTTTGTCACTCATTTTGCCATGCATGAAGTATTCTGGAGCCAAGTAACTGCCACAGAAGGGAGTGTTAGCTCTACATCTAAAGTAACAGAGTAAGAGAAAATAGGAACTAGAAATCAAATTACATACCCAAAGGTTCCTGCAACATCAGTGCAAGTAACATGGGATGATGTCGAAGCCCAACCAGCAAGTCCAAAATCTGAGAGCTGGAGTCGTATGATGAAAGGTAATGAGCATAAATAGATTCTTATAATGTAGCAGATAAAATTTAAACAGTTAAATTCAGTACCTGTGGCTCAAAATCATCAGAAAGAAGGATATTCGAGGATTTCACATCCCTGTGGATCACAGGTTCCACACAGCCGTTGTGTAAAAATTCCAACGCCTCAGCTACACCCACAGCCACATTATATCTTTCTTGCCAACCAAATGCTTTCCCATCCTTCTTATTACCTTATTCAGAGAGCACACACTATGAGCTTTAAAAAAAAATGGAGAATATAATGTAAATTTTTTCTCTGATTCAAGCAGATAGATACACTAAAAGAAAAGTTTACCATGAAGGTTGTCTTCTAGGCTTCCTCTTGAAAGAAAATCATAGACTAAGAGTAAATTGTTATTCTCAAAACAGAACCCAAATAAAGAGATTATGTTCTTGTGATGTAAAGTTGTAATAATGTCAATTTCCTGAATGAAATCTTTAACCACATCTTCAGATGGCTTCAAGATTTTGACCGCCAATTCCTTGCCATCTGGAAGACACCCTTTGTAAACATTACTACTACCACCCTTACCAACCATATTCTCTGGAAATAAAAAAAAAATGAAACTTTATTAGAAACATTCCAAAATTTGAGGTAAACTTGAAACCAGGCCCATAAAATCAAGGAAAGCAAACGAACCAGGCTTGAAATTGGAGGTTGCCAACAGAAGCTCCTGGTAATTAAACAACCTGCAGGTGGATGAGTATTTCTCATGTAAACCCAACAACTCTTTAGGAAGGTTACCCAAACCATTGCAAGGGGAAAGAGGACACACAGCGGAAGATTCAAATGGCACAATTGCACCAGTCTCTCCATCAAGTGAGGAACAACGACGCTCATCATCCTTATCAAGATTACTCTGCTTCTGGTCAGGATAGACCACAGCAGAAGAATGCCAGCTTGGCAATCTCAATACCCACTGAAACACAGACGTCTTTTTCACAGGTTTCTCCACGTATTGTTGGTTGGGCAGAAACACCCGTCGAAGAATTGACCACCCAGATTTCAACTCCGGTGGTTCATCTAGAATCACAACGGAACTTGAACTCCCAACTGCCTCAGCTGATTGGTATGGTACCATAGCCAACAAATTGACATCACCATCATCCCCATCCCCATCCCCAGTCAACTCTTCCCCAGATTGGGTCCCACTATTATCCAGCGTACAAGTCGAGCAATTCTTCTTCAGTGTCGTCATCTTCTTCAAACCCGAGCTAAATTCTACCTGAAACTGATGACCCTTATCCAAATTCACTCTCCCTGCAGCATCACCCACATTATTTAGAAAGAACTCCCACATTTCTACCTAATTACTCATGAGAAAAGTAACCATAATACTTGCAACAATTACTACTTCTTCCACCACAAAATATCAAACAAAAAAAAACAAAAAAAAAAAACTAAATCCCACATCAAATTTCTAATAGAAAGATATATGAGCACTAATCTTGAATCAAAATAGTAACATCTAAAATCACAAAGTATTTGAAGAACAATTGACAATTTGGACATAGGGATCTACCGGCGTTTTTGGGCAATCTGTGGAACCAAACTTTGCCATTGTGGACGGCGAAAACGGAAAAGTTCTTCGGCAATTTGGAGGCGCAATACTTGGCAAGGGAGGCCGACGGCCGGATTCCGAGACGAGGTTTAGAAACACCCACAATGAGTGTCGCCTCACCGTGAGATTTCGCCTCCCGGACTAGGATTTTCCGGGCTTTTAAGCCCTTAATCAACTTCAACTTCAAATCAACCTAAACGAACGAACAAAAGCAACTCTGTTTGGTTACTAAGAAAAGAAAAACTAGAATTGCAGACAAAAACAGAGAAATTGGAAAGCACCTCTCTCAATTTGCAGACAATTTCATACACAGAGAGCATAGAATTAAACTGGTTCGCAAGCGAGATAAGCGCAGACGTGCTCTCTACAAAACAAGAGAAAAACCCATGAATTTCTCGTTAGCAACAAACCATACCCATTTCACAGAAAATGCTAGAAAACACACACACAGACCAGTGGGGGTGTCGATGACGTGAAGGGCAATGACACGGTCACCGGACTGTGCAACATTGCAAAGTGCCCACGTGAGCAATGTTCGGCTGGGCGAGTCTAACTCCACCCCCACAACCACCGTGCGAGGCTGACCTTCACCGTCACCCTCGCCGCCATCTTCTAACCCCATCTCTCAGCAAAGTCTCTATCTGTGTGCGTTTTGTGTTGGTTTTGGTTTTGGGTTTGGGTTTGGTGCTTTTCTTACTTTTACTTTTGGGTTTTTTGGGGATAGTGAGAGAGAGAGAAAGAGACTGAACAAACGAAGAGCATATGTATTGGGAATTGCGAGAAATGGGAATCTTCTCAAAAACAATGGAGAATGGAGGAAAACTGTAGCGGTTGTGGACTTTGTTGTGCAGGGGGGAGAGGGGGCAATAATCCCTTGTAAACCGTTTTCTTTTGACCTATCGTGTGACCCTCTTTTTTATTGGGTGATTTTGGATCGTTGGATTATTATTATTTTTTTTTTTTTTTTTTCAGATATAATTGGAGAAAGCTGAAGAATAGCTTTGCGAGGTGTCAAAGGACAATATGGTTTGGTTTGTCACCTAGACAAGACAGCAAGGAAGGTTTAAAAGCGGATGTACAATACAATGAGGTTGTCTTCCCATGCCAGCTTTACTATAGAGCTAATTCCACTCATACTTGCTGTTTCACTTTACTCTTTTTTCCATTTTTTTTAAATTACAATTTAATCCCTTTAAATTATACCAATTTTACACTTACACTCTTCAATTATTCGAATGCATACTTACCCTCATAAATTATTACCTGTGTAAGAGGTATAGTTTACAAGGATAAGTGTAAAAGATAATATAGTTTAGGAAGTAAAATGTGTATTTTTGTAGTTTATGGAGTAAGTGTAAAATAAAGTATAGTTTAGGGGTTAAATTAAATGGAAGCCAAATTCAAGCAAGTTACATACTTTTTTTAATGATTTAATAAGGTCATATGACTAGGAAGATAGGAACTATAAATATAAAAAGTATAATTCCTAAATTACATTTAACCCCCCTAAATTATACCAATTTTATGCTTACCCCCTTCAATTATCCGAAAACATACTTACTCCCTAAATTATGAGAATGCACACTTATCTCCATAAACTATTGCATGTGTAATTCTTTACACCACATTCTCTATGGGTAATTGTTTAGGGAAGTATGTGTGTATTTTCATAGTTTATGAGGATAAGTTTAAAAGATAATATAGTTTAAGGGATAAAGTGTGCATTGTCATAATTTACGAGATAAGTGTAAAATGAGGTATAATTTAGGGGGTTAAATGAAATGGAAGCCAAATTCAAGTAAGCTACACGCTTTTTTTTAATGATTTAATAATGTCATATGACTAGAAAGATAGGAATTATATAAAAAAAGACTATAAAAGGCAAGGAATAAAGAATATACATTTTGTTTGTGCGCATGAGTGTCTTCTATACTACTATTTAAGGGATTTCACTTGTTTGAGATCTTCATTTTCGCTGCCTAAAATATCCTCAAATTCACTTTAAATAATAGGGTTAGACATGCAAAATTTTTAATTTACAAAACTCCTAAATTTTAGCTAAATTTAAAAACAAAATGCCGTTTTTCTTATCTCCCATGTTAGTCTCCCTTTCACGTTAGTCTCTCTCTCTAATAACCCCTTATCCATATATCCCTTAAAATTAGTCACTTCCACCTCTACTTAGTCCTTCTGAACAAATCAAACAGAAATAAATGTCTCTCTTCCTCCTATTTAATCTTTAAAAAATAAAAACCTCTCCTTTGCTCTCTCAAAGGAAGGAGTAGCCCTTTTCTACAAGTTAATTCTCATAGTGCTGTTTCATTTCTTTTTTTTTTTCTTTTTTTTTTATTGCTCATATGATTTTGATTTATTTGTTATGGAAATTATAAGAAAAGAATTTGAAATAATAAACATTGTATAAAACTATTTATGGGTTATTTGATCAATTGTAGTTGTTGTATACCTACTTTTATGGAGGCAAAAATAAGGAACTAAGGACCAAATGAGATTGAAGTCAGACAATGAAAAATATTCAAGAGATTGCACCGTTTTCTTACCCTATTTGTTTTCTTTTCTTTTACTTTTTCTTTTTTCTCCCTTTTTTCCCTTTTCAGTTCTCCTTAAATTATTATTTTTTGTATATGAGTTACATGTGTAAATAGATTTATTTTCATCTTTTTTCATTCTTTTTCTAATTTTGTAACTATGAACTACAGAATTTTGGGTTAAAAAGTGTAATTATTCACTTTATTTTATTGCAATCGGTTTGTCTATGATGATAGGTTTTAGAATGGAAGAACGTGGAAATAGGAGAGATAAAGTAAGATGAAATTCTTGTGAAAAGTAAGGCCTTGAGTCAATTCTTAGTACTAGTAGGAAAACGTGTAAACCCCCCACCCAAAAAAAAAAACTCATTGCAAGCACGAAGCGCGTGTGACAAGGCTAGTATATAGTTATAGCGTTATTTTAGAACTACAACAAATTCCACACTTATTTTTATAACTAGTTGTCTGTCACTTTCACATGAATGTACTACTTTATTTTTTCACCACTCACAGCTAGCCACATCATGTAGTTATGAAAATGAGTATGATCTATGTGGAATTGGTTGATATTCTCAAATTTTTCATAGCTATATATAAAGATTTACCTCAAAATAGTTTTAGCCTTTTTTTTTTCTTTTTATCGAAGTTCTATGTTTGTTACTCCCCTTATCTCATTTTGTTGATTCTATTTTAAAAAATCAAAATTCTTTTTTTTAAATTACATAATTTATGTGTTGTTTTTGAATAAAAAAATATCAAAACTATATTCATTAATTTAACTTTTAACTGAAAAAATATATTGATTTTTTAAAATAAAAGTAATAATAGGTCTTATGGTCTTTGCCAACTTTTCAAAGAAAATTATATTTTGGACATCTTGAAATGCATCTTAAAATGAAATAGGAGATCAATAAAATTAGAGGTATAGAGTTTTTCTTTTTTTCTTTTATCTTTTACTCCATGATAATTATTTTTTATCAACTAGCTAAGATACTAATTAGTTTTTTGAGTAAGCGGGGTTCGAATCCCAAATCTCTTATTAAATAAGTAAAAAACTTTATGAGTTGAGTTTTTTTTTTTTTTTTTCAATGGTTATAAGTCTTAACTTCTTTGTAATCTATATTGATTTATCCATGATTTGTCAAGGCAGTTGACGTTTAAATAATAATAATATTAATAATGTATTTTTCTGAATGAATTGTATGATTGGGAATTTGGGAGCGTGCATGGTCTTAGACTCTTATGAATGAATGGTAGGATTCATTAAATAAGAGGAAATAAGTATACTTTTTGGTTGGTCTCTCATCTCAGTGGTGTACAGCAACGTGTATTTTTATACATAATGAAAGTGAAATTTTCCTTTTTTTTTTCCTGAATAATGAAAGATGAATTCTTCATAAGAACCAATGAGAATCTTGACGTTAATGTTGCATGAATATATAACTAAAAGGGTGCAAGAAGTTGCTCATTGGTGTACACAGCAACGTGTATTTTTATACATAATGAAAGTGAAATCTTCCTTTTTTTTTTCCTTCTGAATAATGAAAGATGAATTCTTCATAAGAACCAATGAGAATCTTGACGTTAATGTTGCATGAATATATAACTAAAAGGGTGCAAGAAGTTGCTCATTGGTGTACACAGCAACGTGTATTTTTATACATAATGAAAGTGAAATCTTCCTTTTTTTTTTCTTCTGAATAATGAAAGATGAATTCTTCATAAGAACCAATGAGAATCTTGACGTTAATGTTGCATGAATATATAACTAAAAGGGTGCAAGAAGTTGCCTTCACTCAAATACAAAGATGATATAGATAAAGACAATATTATTTTATTTAAGATGTGCTAGGTTTAAATAAAAAGTATACAATATTATACTGTACAATTCAAAATTTATAATTAATAACTTGGTCACAAAAGAGAAAAATAAAAAATTAATTAAAAATAATACTAGAGATACAAACTATTTTACAAACTACTGATGTGGTGAATGATTATTGGTAAATGAAAAAGTGATATTAATGGTGGGTCTAAATAAAAATCAATAAGAGGTTGGCCGCATCAATATTTTTTAAATATGTTATAAAATAATTTGTGACTGTAGCATTTATCTTAATTAATACTCTCTTTGTCCCAAATGGTTGGTCACTTTTAGAAAATTCAGCTTTTTAAGGAGCATTATTTAAAGCGCTTTTTTTTTTAATTAAAATGATATAAATTTTCAAAACTAACATCATTAATTTAAACTCTAGTGAAAGAATGGGGAGAAAATGGGCAAATGCCCCTTTCAAAAAAAAAAATCCAGCATTTTACCCCATTTCTCAAACTAATTAGGGAAATGTCTTTTTTTTTTTTTTTTTTTAACTTGATTTTCTTAAAATCGAGTTATAAAAAAAAAAAATTCTGAACCCCTATAACAGCGTTTTTAAGGAGTCTATAGTAACGTTTTAAGGACCTATAGTGGCGTTTTATAACTCGATTTCCATGAAGTCGAGTTACGTGCAAATTTTTTTTTTTTTTTTTTTACCTATAACTCGACTTCATGGAGATCGAGTTACAAAATGCCACTATAGGTTCTTACAACGTTATTATAGGTTCCTTAAAAATGCCGCTATAGGACTTAACTCGATTTTGAGAAAATAAATTTTCAAAAGAGGAGCATTTTCCTAATTAGTTTGAAAAAGAAGGTAAAATGCTGGATTGTTTTTTTAAAAATGGTAAAGGCCGATTTTTTCCAAAAGAATGGTATTAATTCTATTGACATTTTAAATAAAGCAAAAAGGTAAACTAGTAAATTTGTACATTTGACTTTTGAAAGCGGACTATATTTTGGGACATTCCAAAATAAAATAAAGGACTAACAATTTGAGATGAAGTGAGCACTGAGTATTATATTTTGACAAATCTATCATTAAATAATATTTAATTCTTATTCTCTCAATGCTTGCCAAATAATAATAATAATAATAATAGTTATATCATCTACTAAATTTTAAATCACGCCACTAAAAAAGCCTACAAAAAGAAGGAACGTTATAAGAAGCTCATTGTGAGAATTCAAATCCTCTAAATTTCCTAGAGTACTCTACCAATAGATTTCCTTAAATCCTAACCATTCTTTTATGATTTAAGGGTTTAAATTTTACCATATCAACATTTTACTAATAATACTCTTAAATAATAATAATTTAAGGGTTTAAATTTTACCATATTAGCATTCCACTAACAGTACTCTTAAATAATAAAATAATGTTGCAAACAAAACAATTAAGATTATTGTTAGTAGAATGCTGACATTGTAAAATCTAGGCCATTAAATTATTAAAAAGTGGTTAAGATTTAAAAAATTCTAAAAGATCAGAATCGTGTTTGCGATGTCCCTCTCTTAGTTTGAAGTCATTTTTGTTTTGCCTAAATCATGAAAGGCTAAGTCGTTGTAAACCTCCTAGCGTAGCATTTCGATAACCACTAGTCTCACTCACATGACAAAGTCCTTGGGTTGGTACTAGCTAAAATGGTTGGGTTTGCATCAATCTCAACAAAATCATCAACTCCTCATGAGTTTCAACACAAAACTTTTTGTCTAATAAATTAAGCAAATGTAAGATAAGGTTTCTCTGCGTTGGGAAGCAAAAACATGAAGTACCCTTTCTCCCTAATTACATGATTACATCACTCCAAATTTACCCAATTTTGTGATTAGAAAATATATACCGTTGTACTTGATTGGAAATCCGCCTCTTCCTTCTCTTTTGCAAGTTTGCTTACTCAAGTTTGATTTCGAAATGCACCACTAGCCTTCTTCACTTGCTATATTGGTATGAGCAGCAGACTTGACTTCCTCAAAAACCAAGCCAATCAAAGGTCGACACTTATCAAGGCGAAATAAAAATTGCTATTTGTGTTGCTCATATATGTTTTTTCAAGCAAGTTCAAACTCATTGACAGTTACATGTTCAATTTTACAAGGCCAATCCATTTAGGAGACCTCTAGGAGTAGGAGGAAGAACTATCTCCTACATTAGGTGTCTCACAGCATATAAAGTCTCAAAATATATGGATGATGGATCCCACCAACTTTGAGACACCAAGTTTGTACACCCGTGGTAAGAGATAACTTTAATTCCCAAAGACTGTATAGTTTCACGGGGAGGCATCAAAGATTCAAGAAGCATCATTCCTCGAACAAATCATTGGGCATTTAACTTTTAACACAGAACAAGAGAATATTTTTTGGTAACAAGAACAAGAAGAAAATTTTGCGAGTGTGATTTGTGTATAACATTTATTATCAGCATTAAAAGGTAGAGAATGTAATAATTTATTTTCAGCCTATCAAATGTGGCAATTGATTGCTAGCAAATATTATATTGACTACTTGATGGAGATGGGATGGGACGGTATAATGTGCCTTCCATGTGTTCAAAAGGTGACCGATTAGAAAAATGTTAGCAACTTAAAAAAGAGTTATGCTAATGAGTGTTCTTAGAGTATTGGTTAATAATTTATTTTAAAAAAAGTTTTGATACTACTTTTATGAGAAATGAAAAAAACTATCAAAATATTAATTATTTTTTTCATTTTTCATAAAAATTTTATTTAAATAAATTATTAATAAGTGCTCTAAGAGCACTCGTTAGCATTTTTCCTCAAAAAATTATACAATTTTTACTATAACTTATTACATGGCATATTGTGAGTGACGAAAAAAACGTGTACTATAAGTGATAGAGAAAACATTATAAGTTTACTCGTGAGCATTTTTTCTCAAAAAATTATATAATTTTTCTTACAACTTATTACATGGCGTATTGTGAGTGACAGAAAAAACGTATGCTGTGAGTAATAGAGAAAACATGATAAGTTTACGTCGATGCACACCTCTAACTCTCATGACTAGTCACAAAATGAGTTGTGTCAGAAGTGTCAAGAGTTTTTTGTGGTCTCGGCATTGTTCTACTCATTAATTATTACCTGTTTATTTGGACGGTGTGTTTGTTCACAACATGCGCAGGACTGCATCATATGGATGTGTCTGCCGGACTGGGTGCTTGTGGGCCTCTTTGCCTTTTCCTGACAAAGCTATTTATTTATGGATTAGTGTCATTATCATGTTGTAATTAATTGGCAACCTTATTTAAAAAAATCTCTATCATGATGCTTCTCATATAATATTTTAGCATATCAGCATTTATTTAAAATAAAATTTTGGTTGAGATGTACCTTTTTCAGATTTGGAGGAGGCGCATGAATTTTTATAGAGAAAAATAGTCGGTTGTTTAGATGGAGAAAGTTTGTATCCAGACACACATGTTAAACTGATGAAAGGGTTGGGAGAATGAGATTCAGAATATTGAAAAAATAATATATGAAAAGGAATATTAGAGAAGAGAAACAAGTTCTCTCTTTTTGAGTTTGTAGCCAAAATTTATGATCTAAATTTGGGCCACACTCATATCTAGCCAACCATTACTTTTCTTTCTTTTTCCACAACCTATTATGGGTCAAGGAAAAGGGTTTAGCAGCTTTAATTCTTCAATCCAATTATTCATTACTTTACACAACACCTTAATAATTAGCAAGAGAATTATGAAAGCCTAATTTCAACTCAACATTTAAAAGTGCTATAATTTTCATATTAGTTTTTTTAAATTAAAAAAATACAGATTCTATTTTCAATAATTTTATATAATATATATATATATATATAATTTTATGTTTAATGACTCCAAATAATTTGATCCATAACTAAACCTATCCAAATTCCAAACCCAAAATTTTAAGGTTATTTTTTTGGTTCAATGGCTGTTATCTTATGTGATTTGAAAACCATAATTACCCTTCAAACAACAAAGGAATAGGAAGGTTTACATATTTATGCTCTTATAGAATAAAACAAATCAATCTAAAGAAGTTGGTTGCAACAACAACTTAAAAAGAAGCCACACACCAAAATTTATAAAATGGTATTATGTTAGAGGGAATGGTGTATAAGAACTAAGAAGACTAATAAATAATAAAAGTGAAACCAAGAGAATAAGAGAAGAGTTCTAAATCTTAAACCATAAAAGAAAGGAAAGTTTAGTTACTAATGCCCCTAAAAAAGAACATTATGGAAAATAATATATATATATATATGTGGGGGGGGGGAGGGAAGGGCCCAGTCCAACATAATGGGCCGAAAGCCATAGGAGAGCTATTTTGCGACCGAGAAGAGGGGGATGGAAAAGGCAGGGCCCATCTGGAAGTGGGATCCTCAGAAGTAAGAATTATTACAATCGAAGAGGATATCTCCTGTCCGAAGAGGTTGTAATCCTCTGATGCAAATATTGTAAATCAATTGAGTGTGTGAAAGGCCAAAATGACCTTCCGAGGACTCCACCTGATCAAGATAAGCTCTGAATATGCTGGGAAACGATAAGGATGGAGAAATATCTAAGGGGAAAGCTGCTACCACCGTATTTAATACTCTGCAGCAACTTTTCTGGCCGCATTTATGTGGAGAAGACCCCTGAACAGTGCATTCTAACCTACTGCCACTCACACAGAGCTAAAAAAGATGCTTGACGTGACATGTACTCAAGCAAACTCAGTGGATGAAGAACAAGTGGATGATGGAGATGAAGGAGAAGGGTGGCTATATAAAGGAAGGAGGCTCCTAACAAAAAGGGAGAGGAAAAAGGACAAAGAGAGAAAGAGAGAACTTGACTGTAGCCCTAAGACCTTTGTTCATCAGATAAACAATAATATAGCTCCTCGAGATTTTCAGGTTTTACGTGTAAATTCGTGTTGTTTCTGTTTGAAAGTTGTGATTCGTTGTTATCAACCAATACTTAACCTAACTCTTTCACCCATACTCTACAAATTTATTGTTTTGGGCTTGGGCGCAAATCCTAACCCCACAATTGGCGCCGTCTGTGGGAAGGGCTTGAGTGTAAGGGGAGGTAGCAGCAATTGATCATGGCTGAACCAGGGCAACAACCAGCTGAGTCTGGGCGTCCCAACATGTTAATCCTTTTCTCAATTTGGAGCGGAGGCAAGACCGTGAAGGCAGTGTGCATACTACACACACTGAACGAACTCAACCTCGTGGCGGAAGTCATGTTTCTCATGCAAGAAAAACACCATGCAAATAGAGATTGAAAGGTTAAGAAGGGAGCTGCGTCATGCAAAAAGAAAACGTGCTGCTCGCATTCTGATGACGACTCGGATGACGGACAGGACATCACCTATGAGCAAAGGTCTCGAACTCCAATAGTGAATCTTTTTCATATGAGGATGAGCACCCTCGTAAGAAGCAACCTCAAGGGCCACCACATGGAGGGGTGGGCAATGAGCCATGAGCAAGGCTTTGAATCAAATCTCCAGGTCACCTTTCACGCGTAGGATTGAAGGAGCGAAACTTTCTCGGCGTTTTAACCAGCCAACCTTTACTATCTACAACTGGTAAAACTGACCCTGTGGAACATGTGAGCCATTTTAACCAAAGGATGGCTGTCTACTCCAGAGATGAAGCTCTGATGTGCAAGGTATTCCCTTCTAGTCTTGGACCCGTGGCCATGAGGTGGTTTGATAACCTGAAAGCAGACTCCATCGACTCTTATCAAGAGCTCACTCAAGCTTTTGGTTCACGTTTCGTCACATGCTGAAGGGTGGCCAGGCCCTTATCTTCTCTGCTATCCTTAAGCATGCGTGAGGCGAGTCACTTAAGGCGTATTCGGATA